>NC_133619.1:183103442-183215942 GCF_048593235.1 Sminthopsis crassicaudata | reverse complement strand
AAATTAAATACAGGAAGACAGAAACAGGAAATGCTTTCTTTCCAGATCATGATGGAATAAAAACTGCATTCAACAAAAAGTTAGGAGTAAATAGAGCAAAAAGTAATTGGAAACTAAATAATTTCAACTTAAAGGATGATTGGGTGAAATAGCAAATTATAGACACAATTAATAATTTCACTCAAAATAATGACAACATTGAGATATCATACCAAAATTTGTGGGATGCACCCAAAACAGTAATAAGAGGAAATTTTATATCTTCAGAGGCTTACTTGAATAAAATGTAGAAAGAGAAGATCAATGAATTGGGCCTATAACTGAAAAAGCTAGAAAAAGACCAAATTAAACCTCCGATCAAATACTAAACATGAAATTCTAAAAGGAGAAATTAATAATATTGAAAGTAAAAAAAAAACTATTGAATTAATAAATAAAACTAAGAGTTAGTTTTATGAAAAAGCCAATAAAATAGATAAACCTTTGGTAAATCTGATCAGAAAAAGGAGAGAGGAAAATCAAATTGTTAGCCTTAAAAATGAAAATGGAGAACTTTCCACCAATGAAAAGGACATTAGAACAATAATAAGTGAAATGGATGACTACCACCAAAAGAATATGGGCTTTCCAGATTAACAGAGGTGTAAGTAAATTGCTTAAATAGTCCCGTTTCAGAAAAAAGAAATAGCACAAGCTATTAATCAACTCCTCAGAAAAAATCCCCAGGACCAGATGGATTTACATGTGAATTCTACCAAACATTTAAAGAACAATTAACCCCAATGTTATATAAACGATTTGAAAAAATAGGGGATGAAGTAGTCCTGCCAAACTCCTTTTATGACACAGACATGGTACTGATACCTAAACCAGGTAGGTTGAAAACAGAGAAAGTAAATTATATACCAATCTAATGAATATTGATGCTAAAATCTTAAATAAGATATTAGCAAAAAGTTTACAGAAAATCATCCCCAGTACAATATACCATGATTAAGTAGGATTTATACCAGGAATGCAGGGCTAGTCAATATTGGGAAAATTGTAAGTATAATTGACCATATTAATAACCAAATGAACAAAAACCATATGAACATCTCAATAATTGCAGAAAAAGCATTTGATAAAATCCAACATCCATTCCAAGTAAATACACTTGAGAGTATTGGAATGAATAGACTTTTCCTTAAAAAAATCAGTAGCATCTATTTTAAACCATCATAAGCATCATATGTAATGGGGATAAACTGGAACCATTCCTAATAAGATTAGGAGTGAAACAAGGTTGCCCACTATCACCATTACTGTTTAATATTGTATTAGAAGTGTTAGCTTTGGCAATAAGAGTTGAGAAAGAGATTGAAAAATTAGAATAGTTAATGAGGAAATGCTAATGATGTGATGGTATACTTAGAGAACCCCAGAGAATCTACTAAAAAGTTATTAGAAATAATCCACACTGAAACTTCCATCCAAGATGGTGGCATGGAGGCAGACAGCTGCTTGAGCTCCGCATTTTCTCTCATGATTTACTTCATGACAAGCCTCGGAGTTAATGCTTGACAGGAAAAAAAACCCACAAATAATCACCAACAGAAGACATCCTTAAAATTCACCAGAAAAGGTCTGTGTTTCCTTGGGAGAGGGTCAAACAGACAGGGTGCAGACTGAGGGCAGGCTGAAGAGTGAGACAGGCAGCTTACACAGCATGCATGGACCACAGGGGGGAGGTGTGCGATCTCTTCTGTATCTGTGAAAAGATTTTTACCCTAGTGTAGATGTTCCATCTTGGAAGTAAGCAAGGAGCAGCAGAGAGGGTGTAAACAGCAGAGGTGAAGAATAAAACCTCAGAAAGCTAGTGTTTCTTGGGACTGGCCACCCCCAGCCCCAGCCAGAATGACTCAGCACTTTCTCAGAGCCTAAGAGCACAGACACAGCACAGTCATCACTGTCCTGAAAGTGCCTCTCTGCTGTCTTCCTCAATCTGTAGAAGAAGCCCAGTAACACCATCCAGCCCCATCCCCCACAGAAACAGACCAATTGTTTCTCTTGTCAATTTCTTTTCTTCCATTCCCACTCTGACAAAATAAACAAAAAATTCAAAAGGGCTCTTTTTCATTGACAGCTTCTGTATGAAAAATAGTGCAGACTTCAAACCCTGGGGAGACAAAAAGCAGGTTGTCTCCAGAGGAATCCCCTAAGGGGGATATGAGCTGCTCCTCAATACAAAAGAATCACATAGAAGAAATCAAAAAGGCTCTCACAAGAGAGCTAGAAGAGAAATGGGAAAAGGAAAGGGAAGCTTGGCAAGAGAGCCTGGAGAAGTAATTCTACACATTTAAAGACAGAGTGGATAAAGAAAACAAATCATTGAGAAATAAAATTAGTGAATTAGAAAAGCTAAACAACTCCAAGAAAAGCAGGATTAGTAAGCTGGAAAAAGAAAACAGCTCTCCAATTTGGAACTATGCCCAAAAAGTTATCAAACTGTGTATACCCTTTGATCCAGCAGTGCTGCTATTGGGCTTCTATCCCAAAGAAATACTAAAGAGCAGAAAGGGACCTGTATGTGCCAAAATTTTGTGGGAGCTCTTTTTGTAGTAGCTAGAAACTGGAAGATGAATGGATGTCCATCAATTGGAGAATGGTTGGGTAAATTATGGTATATGAAGGTTATGGAATAGTATTGCTCTGTAAGAAATGACCAGCAGGAGGAATACAGAAAGGCTTGGAGAGACTTACATCAACTGATGCTGAGTGAAATGAGCAGAACTAGGGGATCATTATAAACTTCAACAATGATACTGTAGGAGGATGTATTCTGATGGAAGTGGATATCTTCAACGTAGAGAAGACCCAACTCACTTCCAGTTGATCAATGATGGACAGAAATAACTACACCCAGAGAAGGAACACTGGGAAGTGAATGTAAATTGTTAGCACTACTGTCTATCTACCCAGGTTACTTATACCTTCGGAATCTTATACTTAACGTGCAACAAGAAAATGGTATTTACACACATATATTGTATCTAGGTTATATTGTAACATATGTAAAATGTATGGGATTGCCTGTCATCAAGGGGAGGGAGTAAAGGGAGGGAGGGGATAATTTGGAAAAATGAATACAAGGGATAATATTATTTTTAAAAATTACTGATGCATATATACTGTGAAAAAATTATAAATAAAATGATAAGCAATAATCTAAAAAAACAGCTCTCTATAAAATAAAATGGATGAAATGGAAAAAAATTCCATAGAAGAAAAAAACTGACTTAAAAACTCAATTGGACAATTACAACAAGATAGAAAAAAGTAGAGAAGAAAATACATAATTGAAAATTAGATTCAAGCAAGTAGAAATGAATGACTCAAGGAGAAACCAAGAAGTAGTCAAGCAAAACCAGAAAAACAAAACAATTGAAAAGAATGACAAGTACCTTATTGGAAAGACAACAGACCTGGAAAACAGATCCAGGAGAGACAATTTGAGAATAATCAGACTCCCTGAAAAATGTGAGGAAAAAAGAGGCTGGACACTATTTTCCAGGAAATTATTAAAGAGAAGTGCCCAAACGTTTTGGAAACAGAGGGTAAAATAGACATTGAAAAAATTCATTGATCACCTACTGAAAGGAACCCTAAAATCAAAATGCCAAAAATTATTTGGCCAAGTTCAAGAACCATCAGACAAAGGGAAAAAATACTGGAAGCTGCTAGAAAACAAGCAATTCAGATATGGGGGAGCCACAATAAGGATAACCCAGGATCTAGCAGTGTCCACATTAAAAGAATGAAGGAGCTAGAACATGATATTCAGAAAGGCTAAGGAACTTGGTATGCAGTCAAGAATAACTTACCCAGCAAAAATGAGCATCGTTTTCCAGGGAAGAAGATGGACATTTTACGAAATAAATGAATTCCATCTATTCTTGATGAAAAAACCAGACCTACACAAAATGTTTGATCTTCAAATACAGAACTCAAGAGATTTCTAAAAAGGTAAAAATAAATCTTGAGAACTATCTTTCTGCCATAAAAATATGTAAAGAACACATATATAATTTCTCCTAGAAACTAGAGGTGGAAAGGAAATTTATATCATAAAAAAGGGTAAAGTGGTGGTATTACATCTCATGAAGAGGCAAAGGTAACCTATGATATCTGAGAGAAAGAAAGGAGGGGAATGAATATAGTGTGTATCAATAGACATATTCGATTTATGGTGAAACTTCTTCCACTTCATTGAAAAGTGAGAGGGAAGGAGTAAGCTAAGGGGAAGGGAATACAGAAAATGTAAGGAAAAGGGGTAAAATAAGGGGAGGAACTTCAAGGTGGGGGAGGAATACTAAAAAGGGAGGGCTGTGAAAAGCAAGTGATGTTCACAAGTTTAATACTGGGTAGGGGGGTAAGAGGGAAGGAAAGGGCAAAAGCATAAGCAGAGGTTAACAAGATGGCAAGCAATATAGAATTAGTCATTCTAACCATAAATGTGAATGGGGTAAACTCCTTCATAAAGAGAAAGCAGTTAGCCCACTGGATTAAAAGTCAGAATCCTACTATATGTTGTTTACAGGAAACACGCCTGAAACAGGGTGATACATTCATACTAAAAGTAAAAGGGTAGAGCAGAATCTACTATGCTTCAGATGAAGCCAAAAAATCAGGGATAGCCATTCTCTTCTTAGATCAAGCAAAAACAAAAATTGATCTAATTAAAAGAGATAAGGAAGGGCATTATATCCAGCTAAAGGGTAGCATAGGTAATGAAGCAGTATCAATATTAAACATATGCACACCAAGTGGTGCAGTGTCTAAATTCTTAAAAGAGAATTTAAGAGAGCTGCAAAAAGTAAAAGACAGCAAAACTATAATAGTGGGAGATCTCAATCTTGCACTCTCAGAATTAGATAAATCAAACCAGAAAATAAGAAAGAAGTCAAAAGTGTAAATAGAATACTACAAAAGTTAGATCTGATAGATCTTTGGCTAAAGCTAAATGGAGACAGAAAGGTGTATACTTTCTTCTCAGCAGTTCATTGACCCCATACAAAAATTGATCATATACTAGGACATAAAAACCTTAAAATAAAATGCATTAAGGCAGAAATAGTAAATGCATCCTTTTCAGACCACAATGCAAGTAAAATTAAATTTAATAAAAAGCCAGGGGAAAGTAGACAAAAAAATAATTAGAAACTAAAAACATCTTATACTAAAGAATGATTGGGTAAAACAGCAAATAAAAGACTTAATAACTTCACACAAGAAAATTACAATATGCAAAAATGCATGGGATTCAACAAAAGCAGTAATAAGGGGAAGTTTTATATCTCTAGAGGCCTACTTGCATACAATAGAGAAAGAGAGGGTCAACGAATTGGGCTTACAACTAAAATTGCTAGGTAAGGAACAAATTAGAAACTCCCAGACAAACATGAAACTTGAAATTCTAAAAATAAAAGGTGAGATTAATAAAATTGAAAGTAAAAAAAAAAAACTATTGAATTAATTAACAAGAGTTGGTTCTATGAAAAAACAACAAAATAGACAAACACTTAGTAAATCTGATTTAAAAAAAGGAAAGAGAAAAAGCAAATTGTTAGTCTTGAAAATGAAAAGGGAGAACTCACCACTAATGAAAAAGAAATTAGAACAATAGTTAGGAGCTACTTTGCTTAACTTTATGCCAATAAATTCGATAAATGAAATGGAATAAAACCTTCAAAAATATAGCTTGCCCAAATTAACAGAGGAAGAAGTAAGTAGTCTAAATAGTCCCATTTCAGAAAAAGAAATAGAACAAGTTATTAACCAATTCCCTAAGAAAAAATCCCTAGGACCAGATGGATGTACATGTGAATTCTACCAAACATTTAAAGAACAACTAACTCCAATGCCATATAAACTATTTGAAAAAGTAGGGACTGAAGGAGTCCTACAAAACTCCTTTTGTGACACAGACATGATACTCATACCTAAAGCAGGTAGATTGAAAACTGAGAAAGAAAACTATAGACCAATCTCCTTAATGAATATTGATGCTAAAATCTTAAATAATATATAAGAAAAAAGACTTCAGAAAATCATCCCCAGGATAATACACAATGATCAATTAGGATTTATACCAGGAATGCATGGCTGATTTAATATTAGGAAAACTATCAGTATAATTGACCATATTAATAATCAAATTAATAAAAACCATATGATCATCTCAATAAATGCAAAAAAAAACATTTGATAAAATCCAACATCCATTCCTACTAAAAACGTTTGAGAGTATAAGAATAAATGAACTATTCCTTAAAATAATAAGAAGCACATATTTAAAACCATCAGTAAACATCATATGTAATGACGATAAACTGGAACCTTTCCCTGTAAGATCAGGAGTGAAAGAATGTTGCTCACTATCCCCATTACTATTCAATATAGTACTAGAAATGCTAGCCTCAGCAATAAGAGCAGAGAAAGAGATTAAAGGAATTAGAGTAGGAAATGAGGAAATCATACTATCACTCTTTGCAGATGACATGATGGTATACTTAGAGAAACCCAAAGACTCTGCTAAAAAGCTATTAGAAATAATTCAGAACTTTAGCAAAGTTGCAGAATACAAAATAAATCCACATACATCTTCAGCATTTTTATACATTACCAACACAATCCAAGAGCAAGAGATACAGAGAGAAATTTCATTCAAAATAACTGTTGATATTATAAAATATTTGGGAATATATCTACCAAAGGAAAGTCAGGAATTATATGAGCAAAATTATGAAACACTTGCCTCAAAAATAAAGTTGGATTTAAATAATTGGAAAGATACTGAGTGCTCTTGGATAGGCGGAGAGAGTGTAATAAAGATGACAATACTCCCTAAACTAATCTATTTATTTATTGCTATACCAAACAGAACTCTCTTTTTTTTAAATTTTTATTTTATTTTATAATTATAACATTTTTGACAGTACATATGCATGGGTAATTTTTTACAACATTATCCCTTGCACTTACTTCTATTCAGATTTTTTCCCTTCCTCCCCCACCAAATAGACTCTCAAGAAATTATTTTAATGACCTAGACAAAATAACAACAGAATTCATATGGAACAACAGAAGGTGAAGAATTTCAAGGGAAGTAATGAAAAAAAATTAATGAAGGTGGTCTAGCTGTACCTTATCTAGAACTATATTATAAAGCAACAGTCACCAAAACCATTTGGCATTGGCTAAGAAATAGACTAGTTTATCAGTGGAATAGATTAGCTTCACAGGGCAAGATAGTGAATAAAAATAGCAATCTATTGTTTTGCAAACCCAAACATCCCAACTTCTTGGATAAGAATTCATTATTTGACAAAAACTGCTGGGAAAACTGGAAATTAGTATGGCAGAAACTAGGCATGGACCCACATTGAACACCACATACTAAGATAAGATCAAAATGGATCCAAGATTTAGGCATAAAGAACGAGATCATAAATAAATTAGAGGAACATAGGATAATTTGCCTCTCAGACTTGTGGAAGAGGAAGGAATTTGTGTCCAAAGGCCAATTAGACATCATTATTGATCACAAAATAGAAAATTTTGATTACATCAAATTAAAAAGCTTTTGTAGAAACAAAACTAATGCAAACAAGATTAGAAGGGAAGTAACAAATTGAGAAAACATTTTTACAGTTAAAGGCTCTGATAAAGGCCTCATCTCCAAAATATACAGAGAATTGACTTTAATTTATAAGAAATCAAGCCATTGTCTGTAGCGAGCTGTCGTCTCTAGAAGCTGCTGGATCGCTCTCTGGGAAGAGATCTGCTGTGTCTTCTACTCAAATCTCTCTGACAAATTCTTCTTCCTGTACCGAACCGTTGTCTCCAGGTAGTTGCTGTTAACTCTTGTCCAGAGAAGTGACTTCCCTTCCTTCAGAGAGCCCCATCAAGCCTGATGCAATGCAGAGTCTTCTCCTTGAATCTCCTCCAGCTCTTATCCTTCTCCATGTAGACTCACTTTCCAGGCCCACTGTTGCTTTTTATCCTCCCAGAGAATGGGCGTGGGATAATGCAAGGGCTTCTGGGAAGAACCACTTCAGCCAATGAGCTTGCTCCTTCTATCAAGTCCACCTGAGTTCTCACCTTGTAATTGTCCAGAAAACCTGGATTCTCACCTTGTCACTGTCCAGACAACCTGAGGTCTCACTTAGTAATCCTAACATCTCCCCCTTTCTTTTGATTTAGAACATAGGACAGTCATGACCTTGAAACATAAATCCATCAATATGGGAAGTATTACAGATAATTACATAAATTACATAAGCACATAGTAACATAGTAACATAACACATGCTAGAAGTATATAACATAATCATAAATTGAAAATTTATAAATGTCCATAAGTCCATTGTCCATTAGTCTCATCTTGTGTGAGGAAGTCCAATGATTCCTGCTGGTTTTAAAGTTCTTTAACGGTCTTTTTATTAGCCATGCTCTTTCGGTGTAAGATGTTTCTTAGATCTTCTCCTTTATTTTGAGGTCCTTCTCTTTTTCTGTCTCTCTCTGATGGACAAGGCGAATATGACTCGTTGGCACCCATCTGATTCCTTCTCCTGCTGAAGAAATACAAGCAAACCCTCTCTCCCAGGCAGTTAACCTATCTAATTACCTTCTATTTACCACTTTCTAAATCTCTTCTCATCATCTGACAATTACATTGGAGTTGTTTGCACTGGACACAGCCCTGTTGGTTTAAAAGGCCTGTATTCTCCCCAAGTGTAATCCATTTTTGCAATCTGATTGCCTTTTGACTGACTTATCAGGTAATCCCTTTCTGCCATGTGATTGCTTTTCTGCTGGTTGATCAAATCAGAGTCCTGACCTTCTAAAGGCTCTTTGGGTGTAACATCAGCTGCCATCATGCCCCAAGTCTTTTTTGCTGGGGCCCTGGACCTGGGCCCCTCATCCCATTTCCCTGAATTATTCTACACTCTGATGCCCAATGGAGTCCTCTGTTGCATTTTGGACATGGGGTTTTAGGTCTTCTTTCACCCTGTCTTCTCACTGTATCTCCATACCTACACTGAGCTCTTAGATGCCCAATTTTTCCACATTGAAAACATCGCCGAGTTTCTCTAGAAGTCCCTTGCCAGGAGGGACCCTGCCTTTCCACATTCATCATTGTCCGGGTGTAAAAAGCATTTGTTCCCACTGTAGCACAGCGTCTTATGATCTCCTCTAAAGGAGCATCTTTGTCTAATCCCCATATAATTCTTTTGCAAATCTCATTGGCATTTTCCTTAGCCAGATGTCTGTTCATTATTTCTGTAGCTGAATTTTCCCCAATAGTTCTTTTGACAGCAGTTTGCAAACGTCCCACAAAATCTGCAAAAGGTTCATTGGGACCTTGCTGTATTTTAGTGAAAGCCTCTCCACGATCTTTCTGTCCAGGAAGGACACCCCAAGCTTTTATTGCAGCCTTAGCAATTTGTTCATATATTGTCATGGTATAATTAATCTGTTCCGAATTCTCTCCATACTGACCTTCACCAGCTAAGTGCTCAAAAGTGAATTGTGTGTTAACTCCTATTTCCAAATTGCATCTGACTTGAATTTTACATAATTCATGAAATTCCGCAAGCCATAATAAATTTTCTCCAGGTTCCAGACATGTCCTTGCTATGGATTTCCAATCATTCGGGGTTAGGACTTCATAAGACAAACCATCTAGTAACATTTTGACATAAGCTGATGTAGCCCCATAAAGGGTACAACCTTTTTTCAAATCCTTAATTTTATTCAAATCTAAAGGTGCATATCTTCTCCTTTTTTTACCTATAGAGTTAATCTCTTCAATCACAGGATATGCATGTATAAAATCACTTATATCCTGTCCTTCTCTCTTAGCTTTAACCAATGCTTTTTCTAATCTTGTCATAGGCTTAGGCTTCTTCACAGGCAATTCTGTTTGTGTTTCTGCCTCTTCCCCTCTTTCTTCCTCCATCTCTGAAGGTGGGGTTGATGTGGGCCTGTCAATAATCTGTTCTCTAGGCAGAGTTGAAGCTTCTTCAAGAGAATCATACCATAATTCCTCATTTAAATCTTCTTGCTCTAGGGCAAGATCTTGATCTTTCCTTTTTTCCTCACACTTCCTCCTCTGTTCATTTTTAAAACTTTTCCTTCTCCTACAACTTGCTTGATAGTTTAAGGCTAATTGAACTATGTTGTAGATATAAAATACTTCTGCAGAAATTGAACGAGGCCCATTTTTTGCTTGAAATTCTTTCATTTCAAATCCCACTAGCTTCCATTTATCTACATCTATCTTTTCTTCCTCTAAGAACCAAGGGGATGTGCATCTTAATGCAGCCAAGAGTTTAGCAATCTGTACCCAGGTTACAAGTAAACTCTGCTCCTCAATTATCTTGATTATACTCTCTATAGTACCACTCCTGAATGGGGGTGGAGCTGAGGTTGCTTCTGGGGCTGGGGTTGAGTCGACTGAGGTCCAGGGATTGAATTTAGCTAACATTTGCCCCATTTCAGCTATAAGAGATTCCTGGTTTAGCCCTTAACAAGTTAAGTTCCTTATTTATCTATTAGCACGCTCACTTAATCTTTAACAAAGTTTCCTCGTTACTCACGGTTCTGGGTCAGAGAGACTGAGATCTGGATGGGAGGCTTTTCCACTGGAATCAGGACCGTGTCCGGGCACCAAATTGCGAAGGTCTGGTCTAGCTTCTCTTGTCAGGATAAGCAAAAGTCCTTGCCCCACGTGTGGACGCCAAATGTAGCGAGCTGTCGTCTCTAGAAGCTGCCGGATCGCTCTCTGGGAAGAGATCTGCTGTGTCTTCTACTCAAATCTCTCTGACAGATTCTTCTTCCTGTAACAAACCGTTGTCTCCAGGCAGTTGCTGTTAACTCTTGTCCAGAGAAGTGACTTCCCTTCCTTCAGAGAGCCCCATCAAGCCTGATGCAATGCAGAGTCTTCTCCTTGAATCTCCTCCAGCTCTTATCCTTCTCCATGTAGACTCACTTTCCAGGCCCACTGTTGCTTTTTATCCTCCCAGAGAATGGGCGTGGGATAATGCAAGGGCTTCTGGGAAGAACCACTTCAGCCAATGAGCTTGCTCCTTCTATCAAGTCAACCTGAGTTCTCACCTTGTAATTGTCCAGAAAACCTGAATTCTCACCTTGTCACTGTCCAGACAACCTGAGTTCTCACTTAGTAATCCTAACAATTCTCCAATTGATAAATGGTCAAAGGATATGAACAGACAATTTTCAGATGATGAAATTAAAACTATCTCCACTCATATGAAAGAGTGTTCCAAATCACTACTGATAAGAGAAATGCAAATTAAGACAACTTGGAGATATCACTACACACCTGTGAGATTGGCTAAGATGACAGGAACAAATAATGATGAATGTTGGAGGGGCTGTGGGAAAACTGGGACACTGATGCATTGTTGGTGGAGTTGTGAAAGAATCCAACCATTCTGGAGAGCAATCTGGAATTATGCCCAAAAAGTAATCAAAATATGCATACCCTTTGACCAAGCAGTGCTACTACTGGGCTTATATCCCAAGGGAATACTAAAGAAGAGAAAGGGACCTACCTGTATGTGCCAAAATGTTTGTGGCAGCCCTTTTTGTAGTGGCTAGAAAGTGGAAAATGAATGGATGTCCATCAATTGGAGAATGTTTCGGTAAATTATGGTATATAAATGTTATGGAATATTATTGTTCTGTAAGAAATGACCAACAGGAGGAATACAGAAAGGCTTGGAGAGACTTACATCAACTGATGCTGAGTGAAATGAGCAGAACCAGGAGATCATTATACACTTCAACAATGATACTGTATGAGGATGTATTCTGATGGAAGTGGATATCTTCAACATAGAGAAGAGCTAATACTATTCCAATTGATCAATGATGGACCGAATCAGATACAGTCAGAAAAGGAGCACGGGGAAATGAGTGTAAACTGTAAGCATTTTTTTGTTCTTGCTTTTCTTCCCAGATTATTTTTACCTTCCGAATACAATTCTTCCTTTGCAACATCAACAACAACAAAATTCGGTTCTGCACATATATATTGTACCTAGGATATACTATAAGATATTTAATATATATGGGAATACCTGCCATCTAGCGGAGGGGGTGGAGGGAAGGAGGGGAAAAATTCAGAACAGAAGGGAGTACAAGGAATAATGTAAAAAAATTACCTATGCATATGTACTGTCAAAAAATTTATAATTATAACATTAATAAAAATAAAGAATCCATACCTTTAGCAAAGTTGTAGGATAAATAAATCTATGTAAGTTATCAGAATTCTTATATATCACTAACAAAATCCAACAGTTAGAGTTACAAAAATAAATTCCACTTAAAGTAACTACCAATAGTATAAAATATTTAGGAATCTATCAGCCAAGAGAAAATCAGGAACTATATGAGCAAAACTACTAAGTACTTTCCATACAAATAAAGTCAGATCTAACCAATTCAAAAAATATTAAATGCCCTTGGACAGGGTGAGCAAATATAATAGAGATGGCAATACTACCTAAACTAATCTATTTAGCACTATACCAATCAGACTCACCAAAAAAAGTATTTTAATGACCTAGAAAAATAACAACAAAGTCCATATGGAAAAACAAAAGGTCAATCATTTCAAGGAAATTAATGAAAAAAAATCAAATGAAGGTGGCCTAGGTATACCAGATCTTAAAATATATAAAGCAGTAGTTACCAAAACCATTTGATATTGGCTAACAAATAGACTAGTTGATCAGTGGAATAGGTTAGATTCAAAGGACAAAACAGCCAATACCTTTAATAATCTAGTGTTTGACAAACCCAAAGACCCCAGCTTTTGGGATTAGAACTCAATGTTTGACAAAAATTGCTGGGAAAATTGGAAACTAGTATGGCAGAAATTAAGCATTGACTCATACTTAATACAGTATACCAAGATAAAGTCTAAATGAGTTCATGACCTAGGCATAAAGAATGAGATTATTAACAAATTAGAGGAACATATTATAGTTTACCTCTTTGGAAGGGAAACAATAAACTGGGAAAACATTTTTACAGTTAAAGGTTCTGATAAAAGGCCTCATTTTCAAAACATATAGATAATTGACTCTAATTAATAAGAAATCAAACCATTCTCCCATTGTTAAATCATCAAAGGATTTGAACAGACAATTCTCAAAGAAATTGAAACTATTTCTAATCATATGAAAAGATGCTGCAAGTCATTATTAATTGGAGAAATGCAAATTAAGATAACCCTGAAATCCTTCTACTCATCTGTCAGATTGACTAGAACGACAGGAAAAGATAATGCAGAATGTTGGACAGGATGTGGGAAAACTGGGACATTGATACATTTCTGGGGGAATTGTGATTACATCCAGCCATTCTGGAGAGCAATTTGGAAGATTGTTCAAAAAGTTATCAAACTGTGCATACCCTTTGATGCAGCAGAGTTACTACTGTGCTTATATCCAAAAGAGAAGGGAAAAAAAACGGGAAAGGGACCTGAATGTGCAAGAATGTTTGATGCAGCTCTCTTTATAGTTGCCACAAACTAGAAACTGAGTGGATGCCCATCATTTGGAGAATGGCTGAATAAATTGTGGTATAAGAATTTTATGGAATATTATTGTTCTATAAGAAATGACCAGCAGGATGATTTCAGAAAGACTTACATGAACTGATGCTGTGTGAAACTAGCAGGACCGGAAGATCATTATATACTTCAGTAACAATACTTTATGATAATCAATTCTAATGGGAGTGTCACTCTTCAACAATGAGATGAACCAAATGAGTTCTAATAGAACAGTAATGAACTGAACTAGCTAACCTAGTGAAAGAACTCTGGGAGATGACTATGAATTCCCAATCCCTCTGTTTTTGTTCACCTGCATTTTTTATTTCCTTCATAGGCTAATTGTATTCTATTTCAAAGTCTGATTATTTTTGTACAGCTAAATAACTGTTTGGACATATATACATATATTGTATTTAACATATACTTTAACATATTTAACATGTATTGGTCAACCTGTCATCTAGGGGAAGGAGGGGAAAAGTTGGAACAAAAGATTTTGCAATTGTTAATACTGAAAAATTACCCATGCATATATCTTGTACATAAAAAGCTATGATAAAAATGAAATATTACAAATAATAGCAATTAATCCTTACTCACTCTCCTAGCCAACATTTAGTGAAATATTGCCAAGCATCTGAAGCAAGATTTGAATTGAAGTCTTCTTGACTCAAGTTTATTATGTCTCAGTGGCTCTTAGTAAAAAAAAAAAAAAAAAAAACAACCTCACTTTATTGCTATCAAATAGCAAATCAGTTAGTAGTGAATTAATATTTATTAGGAACAAACAAAAAACCTTCTGGCCCCTTCCTCCTTTTTTTTCAGTATTCTAATAACTTGTTGTCCTTTCTTTACTGTATGAACCAGTTACTTTTGCTTTCTATTCTTTCTCAAGATATTTCATCTCAAATCCTGATATTTTCACTGGTTTCTGCCATATCTGGCAATAAATTTTTCTTCCTTTCCTCTTGAGCTTCCTGATTTCTTTCAAGTCTCAGCTAAAAATTCTACCTTCTGTAAGAAACTTTTACCACTTTTCCTTTATCTTAGTGCCTTCCCTCTGAAATTATCATTAGTTTATCCTACATATTGTCATGTTGTCTCTCCTTTTTAATTGCGAGCTCTTCAAGAACAAGGGACACTTTTTTGCCTTTTTTGTATTTCTAGTGCTTAGCGCAATGTCTAGCACATAGTAAATGATTACTGAATACTTGTCTTGTTGAGTAAGGGTGTGTTAAATACAGGAGATACAAAGAAAGCATTAAAGCCATATACTTTCAGTGTGTGTGTGTGTGTGTGTGTGTGTGTGTGTGTGTGTGTGTGTGTGTGTGTGTTCATTTATATGATTTATTGTCTGGCTGATCTACTCTAAGTTTTCTTTCTGTTTCTACCATGATACACATTGGGTAATATATTAAAAGATTAGAACCGTTCATATACTTCTCATTTGGCTATAATTTGAATCTAGATCCAATTTTCCATCTCCTAGAAAAAATAATTGCAAATTTATATTTGTTGTTGTTGTTGTTGTAATTGTTTTCTTCTAAGGAAGATATTATATATTCCCTAATGCCCCTTTTAAGGCATGCTCAGAGGAACCTCAGCTCTAACTATAACAACCTGGCACAGACTGTGATGGAACTTGTTTACAGTTTCTGCCTATGCACTAGCTCATAACATTTTAATTTAATGGGATGTGTAGCTCATGTTTCAATTAAAAGTAAAATTATTACATTCTTTAGTTTGTGTGATTTTTTGATAGAATGGTACATTTATATGGTAATTTTTCTAAGATCAACTTTATTTATCGGCAGGAAGCTATTCCAAGATTGTTGTATATTTTCCTCGCTTCTGAAATGTTATCACATTTAATTGCCTGATCTTATTTGGGTTGCAATCATAGTCATTAATTAGTAGGAAGGTGAGGGACAGCATCATATCTAACTATCTGTTATGGCTGCTTTAATGAGGAAAATACCTGCCATCATTTTAAAGGCATCCTGTATACTTCACAAATACAGCTTGCTGCAGCATTCTCATTTAGACTGTGAACATCAAAGGAAATTGATGTCAGGTGTGAACAGAAGCTGTTGACTATATCTGTTGAAGGAACTGTCTGAATGGGAGAGATGAAGGGCAGTTTAAAACATTAACAAAACTATAGGTAATTAGTGTAAACTTCAAGGGTTCCATGTGTTTGAGGAATAAAATCGTTATTTATAAATGTGCCCTCATAATACCAACATAGTTTAAAAGGTTTTTATTGTTTTCGTTTCTTAGACCTCTGTTCAAGGAATGTATGGATCCAATATGACAATGCAATGAGTAGGAAGAAAAGGAAGCGTATTGTGTGTGTGTGTGTGTGTGTGTGTGTGTGTGTGTGTGTGTGTGTGTGTGTGTGTGTGTGTAATTTTAAGCAGAATAGAAGCTGATGACTTTGAGATGTTTATTTCAGACTCCTTCCTTATTTAAGGATAGAGGAAGATGTTGATAGGTGCTTCATTCAGAATGTGGATGATATATAGTCACAACTTTTAGGGTTTGGGGAAATAATTAAAGAGCATGGAGAATTTTAAATGGTATTGGTTTTCCCAAGGAATTAAGCTTAAATATTATGTTTGAATAAAGTATAATATTTACACTTCAAATAAGGTGTTATAATATATTATATGGGAAATCAGCTTCTTTAAGCCGTGCCAGAATACACATGTAGGCACAATAGACTGCCACAGCTTTCAAGGGTTAGTATGTGCATGTGTTATGGAATTTTCTATCCCCCAAACCCCTGCCTGCCTGCCAGTGATGTGTCTACATTTGCTTTGGCAAATTGGCTTTACTGTACTGAAAAAAAAATCTGGCAATTGCTTTCAAAGATCATTTGGTAGATCTGAGTAGTTCAAAGCCTGTCTTATATATCTACTAGCTGTATCATTTTAGGTGAATTGTTTAACATATTAGGGCATCAATTTCCTCATCTGTAAAATAGGGTGAAAGATAACTTTTCAGGATTCTGGGAATAAAAATGAGATAATACTTGTAAATATAGTTTTCATAATATAAGGTGATATAGTTCACTGCTGGGTGTGCAAAGGATAGAGTACTGTACTGTAAATCAGGAAAAATTGAGTTGAAACACTGACTAAGATAGATAGTATTTACATGACATTGGACAATTCACGTAACCCCTGTCTCAGTTTCCTCTTCTGTAAATTGGGGATAATAGTATTTAATATTACAACAACTGTTGGGTTGTTGTGAGTTGGAAAATCCATAAACATTTGTTAAGTGCCTACCATGTGCCTGGCACTGTTCTAAATGATTGATATACAAAGAAAGGCAAAACACAGTCTCTGTTCTCAAGATGCTCTGTATTGGATACAACATGCAAAAACAAACACAAAAAAATAAATGTGTACACACAAGCTATACACAGGATAAACTGAAGCTAATCAACCTGCATAAAAAATTAGAATTAAGAGGCAGCTAGATGGCACAGTAGATAGAGCACCAGTCCTGAAGTCTAGGAAGATTGAGTTCAAGTTTGGTCTCAGACACTTAACACTTCCTAATTATGTGACCCTGGGCATGTCACTTAATCCTAATTTCCTCAGCAAAAAAGAAAAAAGAAAAGAAAAAGAAAAGAAAGAAAGAATGAAAAAGGAAAAAAAAATAGAATTAAGCAGGATTTGGAAAGGCTTAGTGAAGAAGGTGGGATTCTATCTGGAATTTGAAGGAAGCCAAGGAGCCCAGAACATAGAGATGAAGAAAGAGATCATTTAGGAGATAAAGTATCTTGTTCAAAGAATAACAAAAATTCAGGTGTCACTAGATCACAGATTAAGAGTGATAGAGTTAGTATAACATAAAAGAAGATTGTTATCAAGGCCAACCAGCATCAGATTATCAAAACAAGTAGGTGGAAAAGAAATTGATTACACTAATGCATCCAAGACCAACACACTGATTCAACCTCATAGAGAGAATAGGGCATATGCTCAACTTACCAAAAATATGTTGCTTTAGATGCTGCCAAAAATGGATCATTTAAACAAAATCCAACTATCCTGCTACAAGTATATTTCTTAAATTTTCAACAAGAAGGAAGGAAGGAAGGGAGGAAGGGAGGGAAGGGAGAAAGGGAGGGAAGGAAAGAAGGAAGGAAGGAAGGAAGGAAGGAAGGAAGGAAGGAAGGAAGGAAGGAAGGAAGGAAGGAAGGAAGGAAGGAAGGAAGGAAGGAAGGAAGGAAGGGAGGAAGGAAGGAAGGAAGGAAGGAAGGAAGAAACAAAAGGAAGGGAACAAATGAATGAAAGGAAGGTGAACAAAAGTGAAGGAAGGAAGGAGGGAAGGAATGAACGAACAAATAAAAGGAAGGAAAGGAAATGAATGAAGGAAAAGAAGGAAGGGAAGGAAGGAGGGAAGGAACGAAGGAATGAATGAAAGGAAAGGAAGGAAGGAAGGAAGGAAGGAAGGAAGGAAGGAAGGAAGGAAGGAAGGAAGGAAGGAAGGAAGGAAGGAAGGAAGGAAGGAAGGAAGGGAAGGGAAGGAAAGAGGGAAGGAAGGAAGTAAAGGAAGGGAACAAACAAATGAAAGGAAGGTGAAAGAAAGTGAAGGAAGAAAGGAGGGAAGGAAGGAAGGAAGGGAAGGGAAGGAAAGAGGGAAGGAAGGAAGGAAGGAAGGAAGGAAAGGAAGGGAACAAACAAATGAAAGGAAGGTGAAAGAAAGTGAAGGAAGAAAGGAGGGAAGGAAGGAAGGAAGGAAGGAAGGAAGGAAGGAAGGAAGGAAGGAAGGAAGGAAGGAAGGAAGGAAGGAAGGAAAGGAAGGAAGGAAGGAAAGGAGAAAAAGGACTCTCAGATAACATTGATAACGATTCAACAAAGTAAACAGAAAAGGCACTATCCAGTTGATAGGAGAATGAAGAGAAAGCAGTGTCTTGAAAAATTAAAGAGAAAATAAAAAGGTTAAAAGCCACAAAGAACTCAAAAGAGAAAACAAGATAATTGTGATATTTTGCAAACTTAAATGTTATTAAAATTAATAATTTAATAACATTTAAGATTTTCAAAATATCACAATTATCTTGTTGTATTGGGTAAAGGTTATTAGATTTGGCTATTAAAAGATTATTAGCAAGTTTGGAGAGAATAATTCTCTTGAATGTATAAATTCCCTTGACTTCCATGAGGCCACAGTGGAAAATTTTCTGAACTTGTTTTCTGTGTAGTCACCAGAGCATGATCATATTTAATGAATCATACAATAAAAATTCATATTATCTTCTACTCTAAAATAATGATACCATTTATAGTTTTATCACGTCATAGAGGTATTCACATTTTCCCCAAAAACTACTTTAAAATTTGTTATTTCCATAATTGCTCAAGGGTAACTCAAACTAAGAAAATGACAATTCTTTAATTTAAATTATTGTCTTCTTAAGTGTCATACCAAAAAATTAAATTATATTTTAAAAAAAACCAAAAAATAAAAAGTGTCATACCAAACTGTCAAAAATTATTTAATAAAGCTAGAAAAATAATTTTAAAAAATCATCTGGAAAAACAAAAGGAGAATTAATCAAGGGAATTAATGGAAAAAAATGCAAAAGAAGGTGACCTAGCAAATACTAGATCTAAAATAATATTATAAATTTGTAGTCAGAAAAATTATTTGATATTGTCTAAGATATAGAGTAGTGGAGCAGTGAATAGCTTAGCTATACAAGACGTAATTGTCAATGGCTATAGATAGTAATCTGTTTGATAAATCCAAAGACTCCAGATTTTGGAAAAGGGTTATTCTGACAAAAATTGCTGGGAAAACTGGAAAATAGTATGACAGAAACCAACATCGCATCCCCAGTACTAAGACGATCAAAATGTGTTCACAATTAAAATATAAAAGGTAATACTATATGCAAATTAGAAGACCAAAAGATAGTTTAACTATCATATTATTGGAGAAAAGAGGAATTTATGATCAAAGAAGAATTAGAGAATAGTATGAAATGCAAAATGAATCATTTTGATTATATTAAATTAAAAAGATTTTTTCTCAAAGAAAGCCAAGGTAGGCAATATTTGAAAGGAAGCAGATAGCTGGAAAATAATTTTCACAACTAGTGTTTCTAAAAAAGACTTCATTTCTCAAAAATATAGAGAACAGACTCAAATTCATCAGAATACAAGTCATTCCGGGGCGGAGCCAAGATGGCGGAGAAGAAACACACGACTCAGTGAACGTCCTCACTCCCTCACAACCAATTAGATAAATTAAGTCTCAGAATTAGCTCAGGACTGATAGATACCACAAGGACTGGAAGCACGACTTACCAGCTGAAGAGAATCTGGAGTTTCAACAAGAAAGGTCAGTTCTCAGGGGAGGAATAAGAAAGACCAGCACAGACGGTGGGGTAGGGGCACACTGCGCCCATTGCGCTGGGAGGGGCTCTGGGATCAGAGAAGCCACTGAGGTAAAGGAATCTGGCACAGGCTGTTAGCTCTTCTCTTCTAATTATTTAGCAGTTCAGAAGAGAAAGCCAAAATATTTTAAAACTCAGATTAGATTTTCCCCGGACCCTGGGGGTGACTCAGGCACAGATCTCCGCACCAGGGGGTGTGGCCTCAGCTACCTCCTGAGAATAGTTAAGAGACTGACAAGTGGGTGGATACGGCCCAAGGCAACACACACTGCCTAGCTTAGCTGGAGGGAGTGGAACTCAGCTCCAGGAAGTCCCAGAGAAGTGGAACCTTTGAACTAGGGACCGCGGTTTCTGGCAGACACTTCCAGTTTGAGCGCAGGGGCTTCTCACGTCACCTGCTGCAGACACCCACTCCCCACCCAGACACATAGGCTGGGCTTCTTGCTGTCTTCACTATTCTACGCCCTCGAAGCACAGTAGTGCTAATCACCTCTGAGGCACTTCCAGGGAGGGGGTGGAGAACTCTCTCCCAGAGCTCTCTCTTAGCTCAGGCGCAGGGGCCGCTGCATCCATCCGGTCTGGGAGGAAGCTGGTAAAGAAGTAAATAATTTCCTACCCCAGAGACAGACCCCAAAAGATTTTTTTTAAGTATGAGCAAAAAAGCTAGAAAAACCATAGATTCCTTCTATACAGAGAAAGAGCGGGTGTCCAACCCCGAGGAAGTTGACAGCAGAGAATCAGATAACAACCTAAAGGGGAACGATTCCTGCCCCCCATCACATAACTCTCTCCTAGAAGAAGCTCTTAAAAAATTGAGGGAGATCGAAGAAAAATGGGGAAAAGAAAGGGAAGTTATGATAGAGAATAACAACGTCCTGAAATTGGAGTTGGAAAAAATAAAGAATTCACAGGAGATGCAGGGAAACAAAATTAGTGAATTAGAAAAGGTTAAAAAAACACAGGAAAGTAGGATTTCTGAATTGGAAAAGATAAAAAAGTCTCAAGAAAATAGAATTTCTGAATTGGAAAAAGAAAATAATTCTCAAAAAAAAAAAATTAGGGAAATGGAAAAAAACTCAATAGAGCAAAATAATTCATTTAAAAACGAAATTGGGCATTTACAAAAAGAACTAAAAACTGTGAAAGAAGAAAATAACTCCTTAAAAGTCAGGATGGAACAAATAGAAATGAATGATTCACAGAGAACCCAAGAATCAGTCAAACAAAACAAAAAACATGAGAAGCTGGAGAACAACGTCAAATACTTACTGGGAAAATCTATAGACCTGGAAAATAGATCTAGGAGATATAATCTGCGGATTATTGGACTTCCAGAAAACTATGACCAAAAAAAGAGCCTAGATTCTATTTTACAGGAAATTATCAAAGAGAACTGTCCAGAGATAATAGAAACAGAAGGGAAAGTAGAGGTGGAAAGAATTCATCGAACTCCTTCTGAAATAGACCCTAAAAAAAGAACACCACGGAATATTGTGGCTAAGCTGCAGAATTACCACACAAAGGAGAAAATCCTGCAAGCAGCTAGAAAAAAACAATTTAAATACCAAGGTGCCACAATAAGGGTCACCCAAGATCTGGCTGGCTCCACATTAAAAGATAGAAGGGCCTGGAACCTGATATTCCGAAAGGCAAAAGATCAAGGACTGCAACCAAGAATGAACTACCCAGCTAAGTTTAGCATCTTTTTCCATGGAAGAAGATGGTCATTCAATGATACAGAGGAATTCTATATGTTTCTAAGAAAAAAACCAGACTTAAACAAAAAATTTGATCTACATCCACAAGACTGAAGAGAAACAGAAAAAGGTACACAGAACCCTTGAGAACTGTAACTCTGTTGTGGGTATATAAAAAATACTCAAGGATAATTTGATTTTACTGATATAAAAGAAAAAAAAGGGGGGTGTGGTAAAGGGAAGGAGGTCGGTTCAGAAAAAGGGGAAGGAGTGATAAAAAGAGGGAAACTACATCCCAGGAAGAGACATAGAAAATACACCATATCTGAGGGAACTTAGTGAGGGGGAGAATCATTGTGTGAATCTTACTCTCATCAGAAGAGGCTCAAAGAGTAAATAATTAACATATTTGTTTTTCAGAGAATTTTCTCTCACCTCATTAAAAGGGGGGAGAGGAAAAGGGGAAAGGAAAAGGAGAATAAGTGAAGGGACTTGGAGGGAGGGGGGAGGGATCCTAAAAAAAAAAAAAAAAAAAAAAGAGGGAGGGTTGCGCGTCACAAGGGGGGTCTGTAAATTAAATATCGGGGAGGGGGATCAGGGGGGTTAAGGGAAAAAAGTATAATCTGGGGATAATACGATGGCAGGAAATACAGAATTAGTAATTTTAACTGTAAATGTAAATGGGATGAACGATCCCATCAAACGGAGACGGATAGCAGATTGGATCAAAAAGCAGAACCCTACAATATGTTGTCTACAGGAAACACACTTAAAGCAGGGAGATACATACAGAGTAAAGGTAAAAGGTTGGAACAGAGCTTATTATGCTTCAGGTAAAGCCAAAAAAGCAGGGGTAGCTACCCTTATCTCAGATCAAGCAAAAGCAGAAGTAGATCTCGTTAAAAAAGATAAGGAAGGAAACTATATCCTGCTGAAAGGTAGCATAAATAATGAAGCCATATCAATACTAAACATATATGCACCAAGTGGTATAGCATCTAACTTTCTAAAGGAAAAATTAAGAGAACTGCAAGAAGAAATAGACAGTAAAACTATAATAGTGGGAGATCTCAACCTTGCACTCTCAGATTTAGACAAATCAAACCACAAAACAAACAAGAAAGAAATTAAAAAAGTAAATAGAACATTAGAAAAACTAGGTATGATAGACCTTTGGAGAAAACTGAATGGCAATAGGAAGGAATATACTTTCTTCTCAGCAGTTCATGGATCCTATACAAAAATTGACCATATATTAGGACATAAAGATCTCAAAATTAAATGTAGGAAGGCAGAAATAATAAATGCCTTCTTCTCAGATCACAATGCAATAAAAGCTACATTTAGTAAGAAGGTAGGGGTAAATAGACCAAAAAGTAATTGGAAACTGAATAATCTCATCTTAAAGAATGACTGGGTGAAAGAGCAAATTATAGAAACAATTATCAATTTCACCCAAGATAATGATAATGATGAGACATCATATCAAAATCTTTGGGATGCAGCTAAAGCAGTAATAAGGGGAAATTTTATATCTTTAGAGGCTTATTTGAAGAAAATTGAGAAAGAGAAGATTAACGAATTGGGCTTACAACTTAAAAGGCTAGAAAAAGACCAAATTATAAACCCCCAACCAAAAATTAAACTCGAAATACAAAAATTAAAAGGAGAAATCAATAAAATTGAAAGTAAAAAAACTATTGAATTAATAAATAAAACCAAGAGTTGGTTTTATGAAAAAGCCAATAAAATAGATAAACCTTTGGTAAATTTGATCAAAAAAAAGAAAGAGGAAAATCAAATTGATAGTCTTACAAATGAAAAGGGGGATCTTTCCACCAATGAAGAGGAAATTAGAGAAATAATAAGGAGTTACTTTGCCCAACTTTATGCCAATAAATTTGATAACTTAAGTGAAATGGATGACTTTCTCCAAAAATATAGGCTCCCTAGATTAACAGAGGAGGAGATAAATTGCTTAAATAGTCCCATTTCAGAAAAAGAAATAGAACAAGCTATTAATCAACTCCCCAGGAAAAAATCCCCAGGGCCAGATGGATTCACATGTGAATTCTACCAAACATTTAAAGAACAATTAGCCCCAATGTTATATAAATTATTTGAAAAAATAGGGGATGAAGGAGTCCTACCAAACTCCTTTTATGACACAGACATGGTACTGATACCTAAACCTGGTAGACCGAAAACTGAGAAAGAAAATTATAGACCAATCTCCTTAATGAATATTGATGCTAAAATCTTAAATAAGATATTAGCAAAAAGACTTCAGAAAATCATCTCCAAGATAATACACTATGATCAAGTAGGATTTATTCCAGGAATGCAGGGCTGGTTTAATATTAGGAAAACTATTAATATAATTGACCATATTAATAATCAAATTAATAAGAACCATATGATCATCTCAATAGATGCAGAAAAAGCATTTGACAAAATCCAACATCCATTCCTACTAAAAACTCTTGAGAGTATAGGAATAAATGGATTATTCCTTAGAATAATCAGGAGTATATATTTAAGACCGTCAGTAAGCATAATATGCAATAGAAATAAACTGCAACCTTTCCCAGTAAGATCAGAAGTGAAACAAGGTTGCCCACTATCACCATTACTATTCAATATAGTACTAGAAACGCTAGCCTCGGCAATAAGAGCCGAGAAAGAGATTCAAGGAATTAGAGTAGGAAATGAGGAAATCAAACTATCACTTTTTGCAGATGACATGATGGTATACTTAGAGAACCCCAAAGACTCTGCTAAAAAGCTACTAGAAATAATTCAAAATTTCAGCAAAGTGGCAGGATACAAAATAAATCCACATAAATCCTCGGCATTTTTATATATCACTAACAAAATGCAACAGCAAGAGATACAAAGAGAAATTCCATTCCAAACAAATGTTGAGAGTATAAAATATTTGGGAATCCATCTACCAAAGAAAAGTCAGGAATTATATGAGAAAAATTACAAAACACTTGCCACAAAAATAAAATCAGATTTAAATAATTGGAAAGACATTCAGTGCTCTTGGATAGGCCGAGCGAATATAATAAAGATGACAATACTCCCCAAACTAATCTATTTATTTAGTGCTATACCAATCAGACTCCCAAGAAACTATTTTAATGACCTAGAAAAAATAACAACAAAATTCATATGGAAGAATAAAAGGTCAAGAATTGCAAGGGAACTAATGAAAAAAAACTCAGAGGAAGGTGGTCTAAGTGTACCTGATCTAAAGCTATATTATATAGCAGCAGTCACCAAAACCATTTGGTATTGGCTACGAAATAGACCGGTAGATCAGTGGAACAGATTAGATACAAAGGACAAAAAAGGGTACATCTATAGCAATCTAATCTTTGACAAACCCAAAGATTCCAACATTAGGGATAAAAATTCATTATTCGGAAAAAACTGTTGGGAAAACTGGAAATTAGTATGGCAGAAATTAGATATGGATCCACACTTAACACCATATACCAAGATAAGATCAAAATGGGTCCATGATTTAGGCATAAAGAGGGAGATAATAAATAGATTAGAGGAACAGAGGATAATCTACCTCTCAGACTTGTGGAGGAGGAAGGAATTTATGACCAGAGGAGAACTAGAGATCATTATTGATCACAAAATAGAAGATTTTGATTACATCAAACTAAAAAGTTTCTGTACAAATAATACTAATGCAAACAAGATTAGAAGGGAAGTAACAAATTGGGAAAATATTTTTAAAAACAAAGGTTCTGACAAAGGTCTCATTTCCAAAATATATAGAGAACTGACCCTAATTTATAAGAAACCGAACCATTCTCCAATTGATAAATGGTCAAAGGATATGAACAGACAATTCTCAGAGGAAGAAATTGAAACTATATCCACTCACATGAAAGAGTGTTCCAAATCACTACTGATCAGAGAAATGCAAATTAAGACCACTCTGAGATACCACTACACACCTGTCAGATTGGCTAAGATGACAGGAACAAATAATGACAAATGTTGGAGGGGATGTGGGGAAACTGGGACACTAATACATTGCTGGTGGAGTTGTGAAAGAATCCAGCCATTCTGGAGAGCAATCTGGAATTATGCCCAAAAAGTTATCAAACTGTGCATACCCTTTGACCCAGCAGCGCTACTACTGGGATTATATCCCAAAGAAATACTAAAGAGCGGAAAGAGACATACATGTGCCAAAATGTTTGTGGCAGCTCTTGTTGTTGTAGCTAGAAACTGGAGGATGAATGGATGTCCATCAGTTGGAGAATGGTTGGGTAAATTGTGGTATATGAAGGTTATGGAATATTATTGCTCGGTAAGAAATGACCAGCAGGAGGAATATAGAGAGGCCTGGAGAGACTTAAATCAACTGATGCTGAGTGAAATGAGCAGAACCAGAAGATCACTGTACACTTCAACAACAATACTGTATGAGGATGTATTCTGATGGAAGTGGAAATCTTCAACATAAAGAAGATCCAACTCACTTCCAGTTGATCAATGATGGACAGAGATAGCTGCACCCAGAGAAGAAACACTGGGAGGGGAATGTAAATTGTTAGCACTAATATCTGTCTGCCCAGGTTGCATGTACCTTCGGATTCTAATGTTTATTTTGCAACAAGAAAATGATATTCGCACACATGTATTGTACCTAGACTATATTATAACACATGTAAAATGTATGGTATTGCCTGTCGTCGGGGGGAGGGAATAGAGGGAGGGGGGGTAAATTGGAAAAATGAATACAAGGGATAATATTATAAAATATATATATATATATATATATATATATAAAATTAAAAAAAAAAAGAATACAAGTCATTCCTCAGTTTTTAAATTGTCAAAGGATACGAACAGACAATTTTCAGATGAAGAAATTGAAGTTATTTATAGTCCTATGAAAAATGCTCTAAATTACTATTAATTAGAGAAATGCAAATTAAAATATCTCTGAGATAACTACTCCTTCCTATCAAATTGGCTAAGATGTCAGGAAAAAATAAGGATAAATGTTAGAGGGAATATAGGAAAACTAGAACACTCATCCATAGAGTTGTGAATTGATCCAGCCATTCTGAACAGTAATTTGGAACTATTCTCAAAGGGCTATAAAAGTATGTATACCCTTTGATCCTGGGATATCACTACTGGATCTGTATCCCAAAGAGATCATAAAAGAGGAGAAAAAGCCAAATATTGGTAGCAGCTCTTTTCATAAGTAACAATTAATTGGAAATTGAATAGATGCCCATCAGTAGGAAAATGACTGAATAACTTTGTAATATGAATGTAATGTAATATTATTATTCGATAAGAAATGATGAGCAGGATGATTTAAGAAAAGCCTGAAAAGACTTATATGACCTGATGCTGAGTGAAGTGAGTAGAATTGGGAAAACGTACATAATAACAGCAAGATTATATGATGACAAACTATGATAGACTTAGCTCTTTTCAGCAATACATTGATCTAGGACAATTGTAACAGAGTTGGGATAAAAAAATGCCACCCACATCCAGAGGGAGCACTATGCATATTGAATGAGTATTGAAGCATAATATTTTCACTTTTTTGTTATTTTCTTTTTCTTTCACATGTTTTCCCCCTTTTGTTCTGATTTTTATTTCACAGCATTACAAATATGAAAATATGTTTAAAATCATTATACATGTATAATCTATAATCAGATTTTTGCTACCTTGGGGAGGGTGTAGAAAAAATGTGGAACTCAAACATCTTTTAAAAAATGAAAGCTAAAAACTATTTTACATGTAATTGGAAAAATAAAATGCTATTGGATACTTTAAAAAAAATCCCTGGTATGTTGTTGCCTTCTGCTAAGGCAACTTAAACTTAAAATAAGTTAGTAAGTATCTGACTGGCCACCAAGCACTAGATTAGATATGAGAGACACAAAATCAAAAACATAATAGTCACTGCTCTTGGTGAATTTATGTTCTATTGTTGTTATTTTTTGTTGTTTTAATTTCAGTTCATCCTTTTTGTCCATTCATAAGTAGGAAATCTATATTACAACAGCATGGAAGAAGACCTAGTATGCAATGCCCTTGATCCCTTTAAGGAAGAAGATCTCTAGAAGGAACAGTATTATAAGAAATAGCAAGTTCCACCCTCTTTTTTTTCCTTCTATATCACTGTAATAATTTTACCTTCTTTCCCCATATTCTTAAATGACAGAAATCAATCAACCTCTCAAGTTCTCCATTTTTCTTACTTAATTCCATCAATTCCTTTTGAAAAAAAAGTTATTTTAAAAACACATTTGAATTCTAACATTATAATGTTATTGTTACATCAGAGTTCCTTCTGATTGCTCAAGAAAATTTAGTTTTTAGGTCCCCTCTTGACTCTTCCATTTGCATTAAAAAGTTCTTTAATCTCTTCCTCAGGAAAAAAAAAGTTCGAAATTATTCTATTCCATTAAAAATCAATTTCCTTCATGTATGGTTATAGTCAGCTTTAGAGGATAAGTTATTTCTTGTTGTAAGCCTATATACTTGGCCTTTTAGAATATTGTATTCTAAGATTTCCTTTCATTTTTAATAGAAGCTTCTAGGTTCCTGTGTTCCTGATTATGATTTCTTCTTATTTGCACTGTTGGTTTTTGCATGTCTTTGGAGTATTTGTCTTTGAAGTAGAAATTTTAAATTTTGGTTCTGCCTTTCCTGGGGCTTTTGCTTTTCATAAGAGTGTGGGAAAGGATGTGAATTAAATGTTAGATGTAAATTCTGTAAAATTTTAGTTTGTTTTCTGATTTTAATATATATGGGCACCTTTAAGTTTTTGATTTCTTAATATAGAATAAATTAGATAAATTTTTAAATCACTAGTGATTCATAAATGAAATCTCTTTGATCTCTTTTCCAGGAAATAGATAGTTAAATAGACCAAAAGATATGCAGACAGATATAAATATACACACATATATACTTATTTGATAATTGTACTTTTTGTATTTTTGGCTTTTATTCCAAGATTTCTGCTTTATCCTGTGGAAGCACCAAGTTCCATTTGATCTACTATAATTTTCAGGGAGTTTATTTCATAGACATGGTTAAGAAGTTTATTTGAAGTTATTCATTTTCCTTTTATTTCTTTTCTTCATCCAGAAAAATGCTTCATTGTGACCTTTCCTTGTCTCTTCTAATTCAAAATTTAATTTGAAGCATTACTGCTGGGTAGCTGTCTCTTATCTGCCATTTTGTCTTTGTCCTCTGAGAATTCATATTTGAGGAAGTAGCATCCTTTAATTTTCTCAGAGATTATGCATATAAATACATTGATAGAAAAACAAAAGGATAGAAAGAAGGAAGGACAGTAAGAGAGAGGGAAGGAGGGAGGAAGAAAGAGAGAGAAAGAGAGAGAGAGAGAGAGAGAGAGAGAGAGAGAGAGAGAGAGAGAGAGAGAAGTAAGAAAGTTGCCTAAGATATCAGAAAGATAATTTATATGCCAAGGAAACACAGTATCAGAGGTAGAATTGGCAGGAATCCAGGTCTTTCTTCTTCTCTATCTATTAGGACATATTATCTTTAAAATTCTGAAAAATAAAAAATTTAAAGAGGTTGCTTAATTAAAAACAGGCATTTACAATGCTCATACTTTTATTAATGAATCAATAAGTATTTGATCAACTGATATATGTATATTCAGTTAGTTGCTAACTAGAAACTTTTTTTCTCCTACATTTCTTTTTGGTCAGCCCATAGGAATAGATGGTGAGTTGACCTTTGATCCCTTTTCTATCTGTTCTTCTTTAAGCCAAATACTTTCTTTCCTTTAATTTGTTTCCAAATTGTTCATCTTGTTAGTAATTTTCCTTTTCCCTTATGTATTCCCCCTTCAGACAAATTGTTTTGTATTTATTTATTTATTTATAGATTTATTTTTAAAATTTATATTTATATGTGTGTGCATATACATATACATATATATATATATACATATGAATTGTGTCATGGTAAATGGTAGTATAATATTAAATAATATAAATATCTACACCAAAACAAAGAAACAATTTAAATGATACCAGGTACACAAAAATATTTAATTTCAACAAAAATAGAAATTGTGAATTAAATCCACCTTGGCATAGATGTGATTTTAAACAATAATTATATCCTGTAAGATATTTTCATAACATAAAATGCATCTTAAATGTACCAAATTATAACTACATAGTTACATTATAATATATGTACATATATATATATATATATTTCCATATATGTCTCTCTCTCTAAATATATATATATATATATACACATATATATACACATATATGTATATATTACACAATTTTAGTAGAGCTCTTTTCCTTTCTGAAGATAAACAATAGAAAAGACCTCCTAATGACTTTCCATGTGTTCATCACAGTACCTGCTTAAATTTGCAGTAATTAAGCAATCTGAAACACTGACTAACACAGAGAGAAAGTTCTTCCATACTAGTGGTGTCCTTGAAATGTCTTCATCATGGTAAAATCTATTTCCTTCATCTCAGTGAAAACAACTGTCAACATTACTCTATATCAACTTTATTCTAGCACAGTTATCATATATTGAAAAGGGTGATCTTAAAACTCCACCCCCTTTCCCACCTACAAAAGTAATGTAGGAATACCCCATAGAAAATACCCAGGAATTCTTGCACAAGAAAGAAAAGAAAAGTGGAGGGGGGCAGGGGATTATGAAGATAAGTCTCTGTAAGAGAGTGGGAAAAAGCAGAGAAGAGATTTTTTTTTTCCAGAGGTGCCATTTTTAAGGTCAAAATATAATTAGCATTTGAAAAGATGTGATGATGCACTACCTCTGGACTATACTGACCAAATTTGTGTCATTTAATGTCAACAGCCATCAGAGAAGGGATGAAATTAATAGAGCCCTGTGTGATGGATAACTCAGCAGGTCTCTGACTAACATGCCAGTATAATGGTCCCCCCAGTCAAGCAATGAAGAACAATGCTGAGATCACTTGTGAGAGGGGGCCATTGGGAAGGTGTACTTATGGGATTTAATTAGTTTCTAAATTTTGTGATAATTTGAAAAATAAAAATACATGTTTTAATTACTAATTGTGGAAGGTAGTTTGGGAGAGTAGATGCTGCTGATTTCTTGTCAGCAGCAGGACACTCTTCATGGATAATGAAGTGTAACCAAATTATAACAAACTGCTGAAACTAGAGCTTAGAAAACAAAATATTTCACCATAAAGACCTCGGATAGAGAAAACACTTTTTAAAATTAATATAGTTTTATTTTATTTTATCTAATAGTTTATTTTTTCATATATTAAATTTTATCAGTAACTTTTGTTTTTATAATTCTTTCATTCCTAAATGTATCCCTCCTCTTTCCTACCCAAAGAGCCAGCCCTTGTGGCAAAGATTAAAAACTAAAAATAAAACCAAAAACAAATAAAAAAGACAGTTTAGTGAAATTAAGAAAACACCAACTAAGTCTCAGAGCAGATATAATGTCCCTCAAATGCTATCAAAAGAGGATATTTTATCATGTCTTTTTAAGAAACAGATTATAATTGTATAGCATCCAATTTTAGGTTTTTCTTGTTTCTGTGGTTGGTGATGGCAGTGGCCATTTTATTTATATTGCAATCAATGTATAGACTGAATGTCTGGTTCTGTTTACTTTACATTGCATCAATTTACATTTTCCCAAAGTTCTTTGAAATCTTCATATTTCTTATTCTTACAGTGAAGCAATATTCTATCAGATTAAAGTGCTCTAATTGATGAAAATCATTTGTTTTGTGAAGTTCTTTGTTGTTGTATGAACATTCTTCTATTTAGGACTTTTCTGTTTTTTACTACCTTGAAATATTTTCCAAGTAATGAGGTCTTCAATCAATTAGTATGAATATTTAATCACTTTTTACATGATATTTTCAAATTGCTTTCTAAGATATTAGGATCAATTTAGATCTACACCAATAATATGTATGGTAAGTGATATAAATCTCCCCCACAGGGAAAGAAAATCAGATTTATTTTAATAATTTGGGGGGAATATGATTAAGAAATATTAACTAGTCAAATGAATTTTGATATGCAATATATATAATTTTATTAATAAATTGACCTACATTGTCAATAAATTTGAAATTAGCTTCTGAAATATATTAAGGCATAAGATATTGCTTTTATTTTGAAATCCTAGATATATCATAGGCAGTGATGGCTAGCATTTATAGTTTAAAAATAAACTTGCAAGCTAAAAGGCTGCTAAGGTGTAATTTAATTCAAAATAAAAATATGGTTATCTTAAAAATTTACAAAACAACCTTTCTTCCTTTAGTACAATTTCTATTCAAGTTAACATAGGAAAATCTATACATATCTTTCAAGAAATAGTAAAGGAGTCTTTCTAGTTTAAATGTTAAAACATTCTTTCAAAATTTTTATTATCAATCATCTTATTTCTAGCATTTGTAAAAGGTAGTTTATATTATTTCTTGTAATTACACTAAGTTAAGCAAAGTTTGTCCCCGGTATTATATGATTTTATTCACTGGTGGGGAAGAGCAAGGGGGAAGATTTTCTTATACTAAACTACATATATGTATGTCTCTGGGGGTGTAATGCACACATACTAGTATGATATATATATATATATATATATATATATATATATATATATATATATATATATATATGCATTTTATATATACATATGCAAATATATGTATGTTTAAGGTCAGTTATTAATATTGAACATGACTGTGCCAAATTCAAAAGAAATCTGTCCGATCTGTTGTTTTCTTTTTCAGAAGAAAACTCTTGGCTCTTGGTATACATAACATCAGAACTACTTAGGCCCCTTATTACTGAGTCAGAATAAGTAAAATCAAATTATTTACTCAAGGTTACACAACTATTAAATTGTGACTTCCTGATTCAGGTCTTCTGAATATTATTGATTTGACCTAGTACTTTTCATAATACTACACTGTCTCTTTTTAATTCTTAGTTAATAAACTCAATTTGTCAAGAAGTTGGTGCTAATGAGACTAGTATGCAACTTCTAAGTAATATATTTACTGTCTTATAAGGAATAGTTTGGCCTTAGTCAAATAGGTCTTAGTCCATTTCACAAGGACTGCTATTGGTCTTACTCTAACCAGTAAAGTGCATTGTATACAAAACAATCTGCATTATTAGAAAACACGTTTTTAAAAATAGAAAGCATAAAACATCATCTTAATGACATTGATCTAGTAGTACCAACTCAAAAAAAAAAAAAAAAAGAACAGAAAATTCTTCAAATGTTCATGCATCAATAATACCATTAAATATTCTTAACCTTCAATTTGTGAAATGATGTAAAAAGATTTATTGAAGTCTCATATTAACATTATCCAATAGGGATGATATTAAATTAGTAAACTATACTTCAACCATACACATCTTGGCTCCTTTCACCAGTTTACATAGAAACATTTATATTTAAACAAGAAGATGTCACTATTTAATTGGCCATGAGTAGGATTAGTATCAATTCCAATTTTATTTCAATTACAAAGTTTCTGCCTTGCATTTAGGCATGTGCTAGGCATGTATTATAGCCCAAAAGGAGGTCTTAACAAAAAATTTAAGGTATGGTTCCTGTACTTTTTGAATTTAAATCAAATTATATCATATCATATTTTCATGTCTTAACATTTCATAATAGTCTATAACTATGGTTATGTTATGGTTATTTCTTACAGTGGACTAGAGGCAATATTGAAACTGATATTGCACAGAAAGGGAAGATATTATCTAAGGGAACATAGGAGACTATTATACTTCTGTTATTGGATCCAAAATCTAGGGATAAAATTTGAATCCAAAATTTTGATCCTTTTCAGATATTCATTCTTCTTTCTCATGATAATCTGTGAAATATAAAGTACATAAATGCTTTCATATAAAATAAATGAAGTTCATTCGCATATTCTACCTGTGTGTCAATACTACATTTTTAACTTTAACTTTTTCAGCACTAAGTAATCCATGGCAAGGGACATATAGATAGATATAAATAGATATAGATAGATTGTGTGTGTGTGTGTGTGTGTGTGTGTGTGTGTGTGTGTATACACACATATATATAATAGCAGTTAATAAAGGAACTAAAAGTATACACCCTTGACCCTTTTCCTGTACCAAAATGCATAAAATTGGACAGAATAGAGCAAGGGTAGTAAAGAGTTGAAACCCAAGATGAACAGGGGAATGATAAAGGATCACCATCTTGAATCTGATGATTTTTAATTATTACAAAAGGATGCAATGCCTCCCAGGAACTGAAAGATATTATTGGTTACCTCATTTGAGTTGAGTTTTAAAAAATCTTAGCATGAAGAAAAGATTCCTGTAGTCCTGTGGAAGGGCAAATCCAATTGATCCAATTTTCAAAACAGCAATCAAGTCAACACACTATTAAGTTGTGAACTTGACTTCAATTTCTCAGAAAAATCTAGAATATACTAAAACACATTAAGAGGATGTTTGTATATATCTAGTAAGAAAAAAGCAGCAATTATAGAGAACCAGTATATCTGTTTTAACAAGCCATGCTAGATTGAAATCATTTGGTTTGTTTTGTTTTTTTATACGAAATCCACAAATTGTTACAAGTAAAGCAGATCCTGAGGTCAAGAAAGTATTGGCAAAGTCTTTATAGCTATTCTTGCAGATGGAATGGGGAGATATTAACCAGATGATAGTACAATTAAAAGGACTAAAATAAAGTGCAGTAATTCATGGAGATAGTGAGAATATGATCCAACTTTTGCTTGTTGGCACACAAACTTTGTACTTTGTACCATACTGCATACCACAGTAGGGTTAACCATTAACTATTATACACAAACAACTTTTATTTCTTTGGTAACACAAAACATATTGCTATTGACATTTAGGTTTAGCTGGAACATTTTAAAATTATATATTCCAGAAGTCAGAGCCCAGATGGCAGAGTAAAAACAGGAACTTGCCCAAACCTCTCACCCAAATTGCTCCAAATTCTTTTAAATGATGGTTCTAAACAAACTTTAGAGCATCAGCACATGCAGATAGACCAAGAAGAATATTTTCCAGCTGAAGTCAACTTAGAAGGTCAGTAGTAAAGGGCTGTGACATCAGGCTATGAGTCCAGCATTCCTGGTGCATGATGAGCCGATGTAAACCTAGACCCAGACTTAATCCTGTACCCAGATTCAGACTCAGCCAGAGCTCTCAATCCAGATACACCAAAGAAGATTTTAAAAGCCAGCAGAAAAGATCTGTGGAACCAAGGGGGAGCCCAGCATGCAATCCTAGAGCAAGTTGTTCTGGCTCCACATTGGCTCTTGTCCAGGCTGAAGCCCAGCCTCGACTTCTTAATCAATAGGAATGCTGGAGGCTTTTGGAACTCTCAGCTGGAGAATAGGAAGGACTTGGAAGGTCAACTGAGAAGGTCTTCAACACTAGAGTAGGAGTCTGTCATGCAATCCCAGCACAGCCCTGTCCTGGTCCAAGCCTCCCAGGCCTCAGCCGGGGGAGGGGGGGAACCTCTGAATCAGTCTGGATGTCAAAACCCAGGGAGCACTTGGAAGGTCAGCAGAGAAGGTCTATACCAACAGGGTGGGAATCTGGCATGCAATCACAAGGCAGGCCAGGGCAGCACAGTCCAAGTCCCAACTCCAGCAGCCTCAGGATCAGCAAAGCAGGACTCTGTTGCTTTAGCACACAAGATCTTATAGCTACAGTGGACATGGCACACACTTAACATATTCAAGAAAGAAAGGAGTGCTTGTGCACAGGTTCCTAAAAGGATCTTTGAAAACAACTACATTAAACCTTTTATATTTCTTATAAAATAAGAGTCAGTTCTCTATATATATTTGGAAATGAGGCCTTTATCAGAACCTTTAACTGTAAAAATGTGTTCCCAGTTTGTTGCTTCCCTTCTAATCTTGTATGCATTAGTTTTGTTTGTACAAAAACTTTTTAATTTGATGCAATCAAAAATTTTTATTTTGTGATCAATAATGATCTCTAGTTGTTCTTTGGTCACAAATCCCTTCCTCCTCCACAAGTCTAAGAGGTAAACTATCTTATGTTCCTCTAACTTATTTATGAACTTGTTCTTTATGCTTAAATCATGGATCCATTTTGATCTTATCTTGGCATGTGCTGTTAAATGTGGGTCCATGCCTAGTTTCTGCCATAATAAATTCCAGTTTTCCCAGCATTTTTTGTCAAATAATGAATTCTTATCCCAAAACTTGGGATCTTTGGGCTTGTCAAACACTAGATTGCTATAGTTATTGACTATTTTATCTTGTGAACCTAACCTATTCCACTGATAAATTAATCTATTCCTTTTTACCTTTTAATGTTTCTATTAAGTTCTGTGTTTGGAAATCAAATTTTTGTTCAACTCTGGTCTTTTAATGAGAAATCAATGAAATTCACCTGCATCGTTGAATGTCCATCTTCTTCCTTGAAAGATAATGTTCAGTTTAGTTAAATAGCTGATACTTGGCTCCAATCTAATTTCCTTTGCCTTTTGGAATATCAGATTCCAGGTCCTTGGATTCTTTAAGGTAGAAGCTGCTAGATTCTGGTAACCTGATTTTGGCTTCTTGATATTAATATTGTTTCTTTCTAGCTACTTACAACACTTTCTCTTTGATCCAATAATTCTGAAATTTAGCTATGATATTTCTTTGTGTTTTCATTTGTGGATCTGCTTCAGGAGGTAATAAAGTATTGAAAACACTTTCAATAGTTACATCACCCTCTGATTTTAGGGCTCTTTTTTTTCATCCTGGTTTTCAGGAAGTACACAAATTCTGAGATTGCTGTCCTAGATCTATTTTCCAGATTGTTTTTTTTTCCAATGAGGTATTTTACATTTTCTTATATTTTTTCCACTTTTGTTGGTTTAGTTTGACTTATTCATGATGTCTCATTGAGTTATTCATTTTCTTTTGTTCAATTCTAATTTTTGTGAATTATTTTTCGGTTACCTTTTTTGGCTCTTTTTATCTGATCAATTAAAGTTTAAAATAAATTGTTTTGTTAAATGCATTTTTTTCCATTTCACAAATTCTGTTTCTCAAGGAGTTGCTTTTTTTCCAATTTGTCAGATCTATTTTTAAAGAGTTACATTCTTTTTTCCATTTCACTAAATCTATTTTATAAGGAGTTTTATTCTTTTTTCCCAAATTTTTCTGCAAAGTTCTCATTTCCTTTTTTCATTTTTCTTCTAACTCCCTTTTAAGATCTTTTTGGAATTCTTCCAAGAGAACCTTGTGAGATGGTAACTAATTCATATCACCCTTTGGGGCTTCATCTGTTAGATGATTTGCTGTTCTTTTTCTCCAGAAAAAAAAAACCTTATCTATTGTAAGACTTCTTTTATCTTTTTTGCTCATTTTAAAAAAATGGTTGAGTTCTGATTTTAGAGCAAAGGGGAGATTGTCCAAGCTTCCTTTACAGGTGAAGTGGCTGCATTGCATTGGTGCTACTGACTTCCAATGCTTGGTAAGCATGGACAAGTCCCACATTATTCTGTGGTTCAGAGGCTAATTATTTGTCTCTTGTCATTGTGCTGGATGTTTCACAACTAATCTGCTGAACCACGGGCTTGAAACAAGAACAGAATAGTTAACACTTCTGTAGATTCTTCCTGGTAGACTACTTAGCACAGAGACCCTATACCACCTTGGATGTTTGCACTGCACCTGCACTTGGCCACTTCTCCTCTGCCCCATGCCCAATCAAAACAGACCTTTTAAGAAGTTCTTCCAAAATCTTCTGCTTGAAATTTGTTACACTCCAAATATTTGTGAGTTATGTTACTTCAAAGCCAATTGAAAGGCTTGATTTGGTTTTGATCTGAAGGACATCTGGGACAGCTCAGATAAAGACTTATCTCCTCTCCTCCATCTTGGATTTGCCCCAACATCTCAATATATAAAGAACTATGTCAAATTTATAAGAATAAAATCATTCTACAATTGATCAAATGATATGAACAGACAATTAAGATGATGAAATTAAAGTTATCTGTATTCATATTTTTAAAAATGCTCTGAATTACTATTGATAAAAGAAATGCAAACTAAAACAACCCTGAGGTACCATCTCATAACTCTAAGATTGACTAAGATGACAGGAAAAGGTAATGATTAATGTTGAATGGAATTTGGGAAAACTGGAACATTAATGAATTGTTGATGGAGCTGTAAAATTTGGAATTATGTCCAAGCTGTCAAACTGTGTGTACCCTTTGACCCAGAAATTCCATTACTGGGTCTGCATCCCAAAGAAGTCATAAAGGAATGAAAAGGTCCCACAAATGGAAAAATGTTTGCAGCAGCTCTTTTTGTGGTTGCAAAGAAGTGGAAATTTAATAGATGCTCATCACTTGGGGAATGGCTGAACTAGTAGATATGAAGATAATGGGATATTATTGTTGAAATGATGTACCAACTGATTTTAGAAAGACTTGGAAAGATTTTTATGAATTGTTTCTGAGTGAAACAAGCAGAATCAGGAATACATTATATACAATAACAGAAGAATATGTGATGATCAACTATGAAAGAATTGGTTCTTCTCAGTGAATCAGTGATCCTGAGCAATCCCAATAGACTTTGGATAGAAGATGCAATTTGCATCCAGAAAAAGAACTAAAGTGGTTGAATATAAATCAATGTATGCTACCATTTTCTGTTTTTTTTTATCTCTCCCAATCTTTTCCCTTTTGCTCTAATTTTTTTCTCCCAACATAATTCATAATGTTTACTAAAAATAAATAATTTTTACAATTTGTTTAAATAAAAAGAAAATGAACTAAAGTATGTAGGAATAGAAAAGCCCATTTAATTTTTGTATAGTTAATGGAGTATTATATTTGAAATCAAGAAGACATGGTGCAATTATTGTTTTAAATGCTATGTCATCCTAGGCAAGACATAATCTCCCCAGGTGTCAGTTTCTTCATCTAATATCTACAAAAGTAGTGAGTTAGACTTTATGATTTCTAAGGTCCCCTCTAGCTCTAATTCTATGATAATATGATCAGACAACATTATTAATATATTTCTAAATTAGTCTATTGACAGGTAATTATCAATTTAATATTTGTTTCTAAAGTGTCAAAACTGTATTTTAGAAATTCATCATAGACTGATAAATATGAAAGATGTAGAAAGAAGTGAAAATAATCTTGATTGACATAAATAGAATATTAAAGGGTAGACTGCCTATCCCCATTCCTTTCAACAATGTGAAAAAAGAACCTTCAAGAGTGAGAAGGGGATTTTTTTTAATAAAAAAAAATATTTACAAAAGAGAATCTCATCTTTTTCTTTTTAAGAAAAACCTCTTTGCATTTATTTCAGTACTTTTAATTTGCCTTTTGGGTGTATTTACCCCATCAGTTTTTTTTTTCCTTTCAATCTACTAAAAATTTGCTTGAAAAAGAAAGAAAAAAAAAAACCTCTGTAGGTCAAGTCTCACTGACAGAATGCCAAATGTCTTTGTGTCCAGTTATTTATGGTTTCAGATAATTGTACAGAAAATATCAAATTTGCATAGTGTGATTATTGCTGATTATTTATCTAGCAGTCAAAATGTTTCAATGGTTCCTAGAATGACAGATTGACAAGTACTTAAAACTCATTCATTTTATGAAATTTGCATGTAATTAGGCAATAATGAAGGGGATGTTTGTGGACAGCAGATTATTCTACAATATGCTGGAAATGATTCAAATGCTTGACAAAGTGTTAACATTATCTTCAGTTTCAACCAAGTCTTGAATATTTGGCTCAAAAATCAATGGAAGAATGAATTGGATTGGGAAGAATTGCAAAATATATCAGAAGAATAAAATATATTTAGGGGGTCCTTTCCCACAAATTTATGCATCATGCTTTAGTATACTTTAGGGTTTTTATCTCATCCAAAAACAAAATAAGTTATCTGAGATAATCTAGTAGTTAGGAGAGAGGGAATAAGGAAAGGAATATGTTTGCCAAAGCATCTCTTCATCCTGATGAAATCCAAAACCCTTTCACTTTGTTGTTTGTTGTTGTTGTTGTTGTTGTTGTTGTTGTTGTTGTTGTTGTTAGGTAATAATTGTATTTGGAAAGTAAAAATAATCTGGGAAGAAAAAAAAATGCTCACAGTTTACACTCATTTCCCAGTGTTGCTTTTCTGAGTGTAGCTGATTCTGTCCATCATTGATCAATTGGAGTTGGATTAGCTCTTCTCTATGTTGAAGATATCCACTTCCATCAGAATACATCCTCATACAGTATCATTGTTGAAGTGTATAATGATCACCTAGTTCTGCTCATTTCACTCAGCATCAGTTGATGTAAGTCTCTCCAACCCTCTCTGTATTCCTCCTGTTGATCATTTCTTTCAGAATAATAATATTCCATAACATTCATATACCATAATTTACCCAACCATTCTCCAATTGATGGAAATCCATTCATTTTCCAGTTTCTAGACACTACAAAAAGGGCTGCCATAAACATTTTGGCACATGCTGGTTCCCTTCCCTTTAGTATTTCCTTGGGATATGAGTTCAGTAGTAGCACTGCGGAGTCAAAGGGTATACACATTTTGATAACTTTTTGGGCATAATTCCAGATTGATCGCCAGAATGGTTGGATTCTTTCACAACTCCACCAACAATGCATCAGTGTCCCAGTTTTCCCACAGCCCCTCCAACATTCATCATTATTTGTTCCTGTCATCTTAGCCAATCTCACAGGTGTGTAGTGATATCTCCAAGTTGTCTTAATTTGCATTTCTCTGATCAATAGTGATTTGGAACACTATTTCCTATGATTGGAAATAGTTTCAATTTCATCATCTGAAAATAGTCTATTCATATCGTTTGACCAATTATCAATTGGAGAATGGCTTGATTTCTTATAAATTAGAATCAATTCTCTGAATATTTTGGAGATGAGGCCTTTATCAGAACCTGTAACTGTAAAAATGTTTTGCCAATTTGTTACTTCCCTTCTAATCTTGTTTGCATTAGTTTTCTTAATGCAAAAGTTGTTTTTTTCTAAATTTGATGTAATTAAAATTTTCCATTTTGTGATCAATAATGATCTCTAGTTCTCCTTTGGACACAAATTCCTTCCTCCTCCACAAGTCTGAGAGGTAAACTACCCCATGTTCCTCTAATTTATTTATGATCTTGTTCTTTATGCCTAAATCTTGGACTCATTTTGATCTTATCTTAGTATGTGGTGTTAAATGTGGGTCCATGCCTAGTTTCTGCCATAATAAATTCCAGTTTTCCCAGCAGTTTTTGTCAAATAATGAATTCTTATCCCAGAAGTTGGGATCTTTGGCTTTGTCAAACACTAGATTGCTATTTTTATTGACTATCTTGCCCTGTGAACCTTATGCCACTGATCAACTAGTCTATTTCTTAGCCAATACCAAATGGTTTTGGTGACTGTTGATTTATAATATAGTTCTAGATAAGGTACAGCTAGACCACATTCATTATTTTTTTTTCATTACTTCCCTTGAAATTCTCGACCTTTTGTTGTTCCATATGAATTCTGTTATTATTTTTTCTAGGTCATTAAAATAGTTTCTTGGGGATCTAATTGGTATAGCACTAAATAAATAGATTAGTTTAGGGAGTACTGTCATCTTAATTATATTTGCTAGGCCTATCCAAGAGCACTCAATATCTTTCCAATTATTTAAATCTGACTTTATTTTTGTGGCAAATATTTTGTAATTTTGCTCATATAATTCCTGACTCTCCTTTGGTAGATATATTCCCAAATATTTTATACTATCAACAGTTATTTTGAATGAAATTTCTCTTTCTATCTCTTGCTCTTGGATTGTGTTGGTAATGTATAAAAATTCTGAGGATTTATGTGGATTTATTTTGTATCCTGCAACTTTGCTGAAGATCTGAATTATTTCTAATAGCTTTTTAGCAGAGTCTTTGGGGTTCTCTAAGTATACCATCATGTCATCTGCAAAGAGTGATAGTTTGATTTCCCCATTTCCTACTCTAATTCCTTGAATCACTTTCTCGGCTCTTATTGCTGAGGCTAGTGTTTCTAGTACTATATTGAATAGTAATGGGGATAGTTAAAAGAGATAAGGAAGGGCATTATATCCTGCTAAAGTGCAGCATCAATAATGAAACAGTATTAATATTAAACATATATGCACCAAGTGGTGCAGCATCTAAATTCTTAAAAGAGAAATTAAGAGAGCTACAAGAGGAAATAGATAGCAAAACTATAATAGTGGGAAATCTCAATCTTGCACTCTCAGAATTAGATAAATCAAACACAAAATAAATAAGAAAAAAGTCAAAGAGGTAAATAGAATACTAGAAAAGTTTAATATGATAGATCTTTGGCGAAAGCTAAATGGAGACAGAAAGGAGTATACTTTCTTCTCAGCAGTTCATGGCACCTATACAAAAATTGATCATATACTAGGGGATAAAAACTTCAAAATCAAATGCAGTAAGGCAGATATAGTAAATGCATCCTTTTCTGACCATAATGCAATCAAAATTACATTTAATAAAAAGTCAGGGGAAAATAGACCAAAAAATAATTGGAAACTAAATAATCTTATACTAAAGAATGATTGGGTAAAACAGCAAATCATAGACATAATTAATAACTTCACCCAAGAAAATGACAATAATGAGACATCATACCAAAATGTGTGGGATACAGCCAAAGCAGTAATAAGGGGAAGTTTTATATCTCTACAGGCCTACTTGCATAAAACAGAGAAAGAGAGGGCCAACGAATTGGGCTTACAACAAAAATTGCTAGAAAAGAAACAAATTAAAAACCCCCAGACAAACACAAAACTTGAAATTCAAAAAATAAAAGGTGAGATTAATAAAATTGAAATTAAAAAACTATTGAATTAATTAATAAAACAAAGAGTTGGTTCTATGAAAAAACCAACAAAATAGACAAACCCTTAGTAAACCTGATTTAAAAAAGGAAAGAGAAAAAGCAAATTGTTAGTCTTGAAAATGAAAAGGGTGAACTCACCACTAATGAAGAGGAAATTAGAATAATAGTTAGGAGCTACTTTGCTCAACATTATGCCGATAAATTCGATAACTTAAATGAAATGGAAGAATACCTTCAAAAATATAGACTGCCCAGGTTAACAGAGGAAGAAGTAAGTAGTCTAAATAGTCCCATCTCAGAAAAAGAAATAGACCAAGCTATTAACCAACTTCCTAAGAAAAAGTCCCCAGGACCAGATGGATTTACATATGAATTTTACCAAACATTTAAAGAACAACTAACTCCAATGCTATGTAAACTATTTTAAAAAATAGGGATTGAAGGAGTCCTACCAAATTCCTTCTATGATACAGACATGGTACTGATACCTAAACCAGGTAGATCGAAAACTGAGAAAGAAAACTATAGACCAATTTCCTTAATGAATATTGATGCTAAAATCTTAAATAAGATATTAGCAAATAGACTTCAGAAAATCATCCCCAGGATAATACACTATGACCAAGTGGGATTTATACCAGGAATGCAGGGCTGGTTTAATATTAGGAAAACTATTAGTATAATTGACCATATTAATAATCAAAATGATAAAAACCATATGATCATCTCAATAGATGCAGAAAAAGCATTTGATGAAATTCAACATCCATTCCTACTAAAAACGCTTGAGAGTATAGGAATAAATGGACTATTCCTTAAAATAATAAGGAGCATATATTTAAAACCTTCAGTAAACATCATATGTGATGGCAATAAACTAGAACCTTTACCTATAAGATCAGGAGTGAAACAAGGCTGCCCACTATCACCATTACTTTTCAATATAGTACTAGAAACTCTAGCCTCGGCAATAAGAGCTGAGAAAGAGATTCAAGGAATTAGAGTAGGAAATGAGGAAATCAAATTATCACTTTTCACAGATGACATGATGGCATACTTAGAAAACCCCAAAGACTCTGCTAAAAAGCTATTAGAAATAATTCAGAATTTTAGCAAATTCACAGGATACAAAATAAATTCACATAAATCCTCAGCATTTTTATATATTACCAACACAATCCAACAGCAAGAGATACAAAGAGAAATTCCATTTAAAATAACGGTTGATAGTATAAAATATTTGGGAATATATCTACCAAGGGAGAGTCAGGAATTATATGAGCAAAATTACAAAATATTTGCCACAAAAATAAAGTCAGATTTAAATAATTGGAAAGATATTGAGTGCTCTTGGATAGGCCTAGCGAATATAATTAAGATGACAATACTCCCTAAACTAATCTATTTATTTAGTGCTATACCAATCAGACTCCCAAGAAATTATTTCAATCACCTAGAAAAAATAACAACAGAATTCAAATGGAACAACAAAAGGTTGAGAATTTCAAGGGAAGTAATGAAAAAGAAATTAAGTGAAGGTGGTCTAGCTGTACCAGATCTAGAACTGTATTATAAAGCAAAAGTCACCAAAACCATTTGGTATTGGCTAAGAAATAGACTAGTTGATCAGTGGCATAGGTTAGGTTCACAGGGCAAGATAGTGAATAAAAATAGCAATCTAGTGTTTGACAAAGCCAAAGATCCCAACTTCTGGGATAAGAATTCATTATTTGACAAAAACTGCTGGGAAAACTGGAAATTAGTATGGCAGAAACTAGGCATGGACCCACATTTAACACCACATACTAAGATAAGATCAAAATGGGTCCAAGATTTAGGCATAAAGAACAAAATCATAAATAAATTGGAGGAACATGGGATGGTTTACCTCTCAGACTTGTGGAGGAGGAAGGAGTTTGTGTCCAAGGGAGAACTAGGACCATTATTGATCACAAAATAGAAAATTTTGATTATATTAAATTAAAAAGTTTCTGCACAAACAAAACTAATGCAAACAAGATTAGAAGGGAAGTAACAAATTGGGAAAACATTTTTTACAGTTAAAGGTTCTGATAAAGGCCTCATCTCCAAAATATTCAGAGAATTGATTCTAATTTATAAGCAATCAAGCCATTCTCCAATTGATAAATGGTCAAAGGATATGAACAGACAATTTTCAGATGATGAAATTAAAAGTATTTCTACTCTTATGAAAGAGTGTTCCAAATCACTATTGATCAGAGAAATGCAAATTAAGACAACTCTGAGATATCATTACACACCTCGGTTGGTTAATAGCTTGTTCTATTTATTTTTCTGAAGTGGGACTATTTAGACTACTTATTTCTTCCTCTGTTAATCTGGGCAAGCTATAGTTTTTCAAGGTATTCTTCCATTTCATTTAAGTTATTGAATTTATTGGCATAAAGTTGAGCAAAGTAGCTCCTAACTATTTTTCTAATTTCCTCTTCATTAGTGGTGAGTTCTCCCTTTTCATTTTCAAGACTAACAATTTGCTTTTTCTCTTTCAGTTTTTTAATCAGATTTGCTAAGGGTTTGTCTATTTTGTTTTTTTTTTCATAGAACCAACTTTTAGTTTTATTACTTAATTCAATAGTTGTTTTGTTTTGTTTTTTTACTTTCAATTTTATTAATCTCACGTTTTATTTTTAGAATTTCAAGTTTTAAATAACGATAAATGTTGGAAGGGCTGTGGGAAAACTAGGACACTGATGCATTGTTGGTGGATTTGTGAAAGAATCCAACCATTTTGGAGCGCAATCTGGAATTATGCCCAAAAAATTATCAAAATGTGTATACCCTTTGACCCAGCAGTGCTACTACTGGGTTTATATCCCAAGGAAATACTAAAGGGAAGGGAACCTGTATGTGCCAAAATGTTTATGGCAGCCCTTTTTATAGTGGCTAGAAACTGGAAAATGAATGGATTTCCATCAATTGGAGAATGGTTGGGTAAATTATGGTATATGAATGTTATGGAATATTATTGTTCTGAAAGAAATGATCAACAGGAGGAATACAGAGAGGGTTGGAGAGACTTGCATCAACTGATGCTGAGTGAAATGAGCAGAACCAGGAGATCATTATACACTTCAACAATGATACTGTATGAGGATGTATTCTGATGGAAGTGGATATCTTCAACATAGAGAAGAGCTAATCCAATTCCAATTGATCAATGATGGACAGAATCAGATACACTCAGAAAAGGAACAGTGGGAAATGAATGTAAACTGTGAGCATTTTGTTTTGTTTGTTTTTTTGTTTTTGTTTTTCTTCCCAGATTATTTTTACCTTCCGAATACAATTCTTCCTTTGCAACAACAACAACAAAATTCGGTTCTGCTCATATATATTCTACCTAGGATATACTGTAAGATATTGAATATGTATGGGAATACCTGCCATCTAAGGGAGGGGGTGGAGGGAAGGAGAGGAAAAATTTGGAACAGAAGGGAGTACAAGGGATAATGTTGTAAAAAAAAAAAAAAACCTATGCTTATGTACTGTAAAAATATGTTATAATTATAAAAATTAATAAAAACAAAAACAAAAAAACAATTTCAATTTTTATGTTTGTTTATGGGTTTTTAATTTGTTCCTTTTCTCGCAATTTTAGTTGTAAGCCCAATTCGTTGACCCTCTCTTTCTCTATTTTATGCAAATAGGCCTCTAGAGATATAAAACTTCCCCTTATTACTGCTTTGGCTGAATCCCACACATTTTGGTATGATGTCTCATTATTGTCATTTTCTTGTGTGAAGTTATTAATTATGTCTATGATTTGCTGTTTCACCCAATCATTATTTAGTATGAGATTCTTTAGTTTTCAATTATTTTTTGGTCTATTTTCCCCTGGCTTTTTATTGAATGTCATTTTCATTGCATTGTGCTCTGAAAAGGATACATTTACTATTTCTGCCTTACTGCATTTGATTTTGAGATTTTCATGTCCTAGAATATTATCAATTTTTGTATAGGTTCCATGAACTGCTGAGAAGAAAGTATATTCCTTTCTGTCTCCATTTAGCTTTCGCCAAAGATCTATCATATGAAACTTTTGTAGTATTCTCTTTACCTCTTTGACTTCTTTCTTATTTATTTTGTGATCTGATTTATCTAATTCTGAGAGAGCAAGGTTGAGATCTCCCACTATTATAGTTTTTCTGTCTTTTTCTTTTTGCAGCTCTTTTAATTTCTCTTTTAAGAATTTAGATGCTGCACCACTTGGTGTGTATATGTTTAATATTGATACTGCTTCATTATCTATGCTATCCTTTAGCTGGATATAATGCCCTTCCTTATCTCTTTTAATTAGATTAATTTTTGTTTTTTCTTGGTCTGAGATAAGGATGGCTATCCCTGCTTTTTTTGGCTGCATCTGAAGCATAGTAGATTCTGTTCCACCCTTTTACTTTTAGTTTGAATGTATCACCCTGTTTCAGGTGTGTTTCCTGTAAACAAGATATAAACACTTTTAATCCAGTCTGCTAAATATTTCCTCTTTATGGGGGAGTTTATCCCATTCACATTAATGGTTAGAATAACTAATTCTATATTGCTTGCCATCCTGTTAACCCCTGCTTATGCTTTTCTCCTTTCCTTCCCTCTTATCCCCCTAGCCAGTATTAAATTTGTGAACACCACTTGCTTTTCACAGCCCTCCCTTTTTAGTATCCCTCTCCCACCTTAAAGTTCCTCCCCTTATTTTACCCCTTTTCCTTACATTTTCTGTATTCCCTTCCCCTTAGCTTACTCCTTCCCTCTCACTTTTCAATGAAGTGGAAGAAGTTTCACCATAAATCGAATATGTCTATTGATACACACTATATTCATCCCCTCCTTTCTTTCTCTCAGATATCATAGGTTACCTTTGCCTCTTCATGAGATCTAATACCACACTTTACCTTTTTTTATGATATAATTTCCTTTCCACCTCTAGTTTCTAGGAGAAATTTATATATGTGTTCTTTGCATATTTTTATGGCAGAAAGATAGTTCTCAAGATTTCTTTTTACCTTTTTAGAAATCTCTTGAGTTCTGTATTTGAAGATCAAACATTTTGTGTAGGTCTGGTTTTTTTCATCAAGAATAGACGGAATTCATTTATTTCGTTAAATGTCCATCTTCTTCCCTGGAAAACGATGCTCATTTTTGCTGGGTAAGTTATTCTTGGCTGCATACCAAGTTCCTTAGCCTTCTGAATATCATGTTCCAGGCCCTTCGTTCTTTTAATGTGGACACTGCTAGATCCTGGGTTATCTTTATTGTGGCTCCCCCCATATCTGAATTGCTTTTTTTTTTCTAGCAACTTCCCGTGTTCCAGTTTGTCTGATGGTTCTTGAACTTGGCCAATATATTTCTTGGCATTTTGATTTTAGGGTCCCTTTCAGTAGGTGACTTTTTAATGCTTTTTGGAACCATTGTAGAATTTGCCTTTTTGAAGTTCATATATCTGAGTTTCATGCAGAGATGTTAAATTTGATTTGGAACAGGATATCCAATGTAAATGGCTGTTGTTCCTTCTTCATTCTGAGACAGCCAATGACAATCAATCACAAGTGTGAAGGCTTGACTTGAGAGTCAATTGCATATGAGTGAGGGAGAGCCAGGCAAAATCATCAGCCTCACTCTCTTTTTTTAGCATAGAAATCCAGTGACAGGACAAAATTCAAGACAGCTGGTTGGGTCCAGGAAGCAGTGAATAATAACCTGGACTTTTCTAAATTGACATCTTTCTTTATTTTAACTTTTTTTTGGAGCCATAACCATTCAATGGCTGGGACTGAATAGAAGTTAAGACAAAAGATGACTCAATTTAATATCACAAATGTATCAAAATACCAGGGGAAAGGTCTTCAGAGTTTCTGGCCAGAAGCAAAAAGCAATTGATATACTGATTCTAAGCCATCAAAATCTATACAAGTGAGCTAGAGAGGCTTGAATTGAGGCTATTATTGGTTATTTCATGAAAATCAGAGTGATTTGGGTTTTAGAGTGGAATCAAGCCATTCAATTTAAAAGACAATGGGCTTTTTAAAAACCCTGTCTTCCAAAGCCATGTTTCAAGAAATAAAAAATAAAAAACCACAGGACCAAAACTAATTTTCCAAATTTGTTGAAAACATTTTAATAAAAATAAGTAAAATTGAAGGATGAGACAAGAGAAAAAGGAGGACAAACATGAAGAGAAGAAGAATTAGAAGGAAGAAAGAAAGAAGAAAGAAAGAAAGAAAAGAGAATAGAAAGAAAGAAAAGAAAGAAAGAAAGAAAGAAGAAAGAAAGAAGAAAGAAAGAAAGAATAAGAAAGAAAGAGAAGAAAGAAAGAAGGAAGGAAGGAAGAAGGAAGGAAGGAAGGAAGGAAGGAAGGAAGGAAGGAGAAGGAAGGAAGGAAGGAAGGAAGGAAGGAAGGAAGGAAGGAAGGAAGGAAGGAAAGGGAAGGAAGGAAAGGGAAGGAAGGAAAGGGAAGGAAGGAGGGAAGGAAGGAAGGAAGGAAGGAAGGAAGGAAGGAAGGAAGGAAGGAAGGAAGGAAGGAAGGAAGGAAGGAAGGAAGGAAGGAAGGAAGGAAGGAAAAAAAGGAAGGAAAAAAGGAAGGAAGGAAGGAAGGAAAGAAGGAAGGAAAGGTTAAAATTGGATGAGGATTTAGTTTCCACAGAGTTACAAAACTTAAATTAGAGAAATGCAAAGAAATGAAACTTATATCAGAAAAAATGAAATTGAAACCTAAGAAATTGAATCTATAGGCTGATATGGGACATAGAATTAAAACTTTGGAAAGAAAGCCTCAAATTAGAATAAGAAACCCATTATAAAATGTAATTAGAGGTGGAGACTCACTCACAAGTGAAATGGAAGATGTAATTAAGAACTCACACTCATGTGAAGGAAAAATATAATCAGAAAAGGAGAGGAACTCACATGGGAGGAAGAATCAAGTGCTCTAAATAGGCTATAACCTCTATAATACTCAGTCAATGAGTAATCAGGGGAGGGGCTTGGGTTTCCTGATAGGGAATAAAAGACTGTACTTTTGTATTTCCAAGGCCTATTAGGTTCTTATAAGAATCATAAGAATCTCAAAAGAATACAATATTTTCTTAGGTTCATCAGTGAGTCAGTAGAGTTCTTGGGCTGGAAAAAAAAAAAAAAAACACTTATTAGTGTGGCCACAGAAAGTACTAGAATGGGCAGGGGTTCATATAATTTTATATCTGAAAGGAACTTAAGAGGTCATCTAATCCAACAGTGTAATTTTTTATCTCAGGCAGAAATGGGACTACAATCTATTTATCTATTCAGTCTTATGTACATCATATTTTACTGTCTTTCTATAACAAATTCTCATAATGGCCTAGGAATTGGTTCAAAAATCTAGAAATCTCAAGATCAGGGAAAGTTTAAAAATGGACTAATCCAAAGTTATTTTGCATTTGATCTGAATAACTCTAGTGAATCATCAGGCAAAACTGCCACTTTGTCAGAACAAAACTTCTGGGATGAAATTCTAATCCAACTTTAGTCAACAAGAATGAACATGATAAGTTGCTTATTTCATTTGGAAACAAATAATATAATGTTGTACAGATATAGCAATCTAGTAAAATTTTATCCAAAATTCAGCAAAACTAAAGCTTTTGAAATGCTGACCCATGCTATAACTCAGTAACAAATAATAATAAATATACCAAAATTTGTACAATGTCTATATATGCTTATAAATATATAGAGAAATAACATGATATAGGTAGAATGCTGGGTCAGAAATATTTCTGTTCAAATACCTCCTCTGAGGTTTATAAACTGTATGGCTTGCATCAAATCATCAAACCTCTCTGTGTTTAGACAATTTGTCTACTAATTTATAGGCAGATTAGTCAAGATAGGATGAGAAAGTTCCTACATCAGGATCTCCCTTTACTAAAAAAAGCATTTGCATAATTAAAATATACATTTGTGATGCATAATCTTCTGAGACAGTAAGTCACATGCTAGAAAGAGTGCTGGACTTGGCATAAAGTGTACTTGAGTCATATCTTGGCCTAGATGTTTACTAATATATAACTCTCAGAAAGTTTTTTCATTTCTCCATGGTTCAATTTTTCTTTTCTGTAAAAATGAGGAAGTTCAACTGAATGGACTCCAAAGTCCTTTCTAAATGTAAGTTTATGATAATGAGTGTTCTTTACGTTTATTTCTAGATACTTTGGAGCTAAGTTTCCATTATTCTCCCCATGTCCTCTTTTTTATTGAGGATCTTAAGAATTAATTAACATGATGATAAAAATTATGAGGTATTATTAGATTCTTCATTAAAATTCTTTATCTCTTTTATATTCAAAAGATGTTTATTTTGTATGAGCCACAATTAATTTTGTGACATTCTTTTTAAAAACTATCTATTATAAGCATTTTAAAATAAAATGCCCAAGTGCTCCCATGGGGAAAAAAAAAAAGTTTTTTTCCTCTAAACATATTATAAAGCCAATGGATTTTGCTTAGAAAATTGTACTATTGTTGGCAACCTCACAATCTTCATTCATAAAGCAAAACATCCTCCTTTTAGCGTCAATATTCTTACAACAATACAAATTATCCAATGATATATAATGTCCTTTCACTTAGTTTCCTAAGTCTCAAACATTCCTATCTATCCCCCACACAGCTGCAAAAGAAATTTTCTTAAACATGTTTTATGTCACTTTTTCAACCTGTAAGTCCCATTATGTCCCTATTAATTCTAAGATAAATTATGAATTCCTTCAAAAAGATCCTTTCTACCTTCCATTCCTCTTACTAATTACTCCGTTCAACACAGTCCATGGTCTAGTAAGAGACTTACAATCTCTCATCTTGTTTACCTTACATTCACTATGCCCAATGCTTGAAATGCCCTCCCTTCCTCATCTCAAAATCTTAGAATCTTTGGTTTCCTTGAAGACTCAGATTAAATCATTGGTCTAAAGGTAACTTCCAGTCTACAGGGCACTAGAGATTTCTCCTGTGGGGTTACCATGTATAAACTTTATCTGTTATATACTTATTTCTTCCCATTAGACTCTGAATTTTGTGAGAGCCCAAACAGGTTTTTTTGTTTGTTTGTTTGTTTGTTTTGTTTGTTTTTGTTTTTTGTTTTTGTTTTGTTTTGTTTTGTTTTGGGCCCTCCTTTAAATTTCCCAATGTTTAAAAAACATACTAAATGCCAGTTCACTGGCAATATGTATTCCTCCTTAAAATGTAAGTTCTTTAAAGGCAAAGATATATATATATATATATATATATATATATATATATATATATGTATACATATATACATATATATGTGTATATATATATATACATATATACATATATATGTATATAGATACAGATATATATATATATATATATACATATATATATATACATATTAATCCTCAGGGTATTGCATAAAGTAAGAACTTAGAAAATGTTTGTTGCTTGTTTGATTAGTTGATGGAATTATGGAATTCCATAGGCAGTGAGGGAAAAAAGTTGCAAGTCATCTTAAGCTTATACATAGACTGCATTACATTGCCAACAACAAACTGAAAAGCATAATGGGTGTATCATTAAAAGATGATTATAAAGGAAATGAATTAGTCATCCTGCAAAGGCAACCTCATAATTGAGACCTAGAGAGGTAAAAACTATCATGAAAGGTAAAAGTCTTATGAAGTCTTTATTTGAAGACTGTACAAGAAGATAAGAAAATAAGGACAAATCACAATCTTCACCCATGAAAAGAGCAATCAGTGAACTCACATATCTATTGAAGTAATATTATCATCAAAGTTCAAAAAAAGGGATAAAAATTATTTTGCTTGATTTAGCACAGGCCACTAATATTTCTACAATTCTAGAATGCTGCTAGGTGGCATAGCAGATAAAGTGCCAGATTTGGATTCAAGAAGATATGAGTTTATATCTAGCCTCAAACACTTAACTAACTCTGTATCACTTGGTGTGTCCCTAAATCTTTGTCTCTATTTTCTCAACTTCAAAATTGAGAGAATAATAGCATCACCTTGCCAGGGTTATTATGAACATCAAATAAGATGATATTTGTAAAGTAAAGTCTTTGTAAAATGTCTATTTTCTTCTTTCCTCTTTCCTTTCCTTCCTTCCTTCCTTCACTTCTTTTTTCCTCTAGAAATTGGGAATTATGTGATCAACTAATGACTGATGACAATAAATATGGAATTTTACAGAAAAGAATAATTATAGGTTTTATTTGTTTCTTTTTCCCCAGGGAAGAAAGTGAACTCCAGAAAGAAAAGAAAATATGGATCTGAGGGGGGGGGGAATTAAGCAGTAGTTGTTCAGGCTGACATTACAAGGGATTCCTTGATCATTTCTAAATAAAAATAATACAAAGGCATAAAAAACGAGTAATAATCCATATTGGCAGTGGCAAAATCCAAAGGATAATATATTTTAATAATGGAAGATAGATATCAAATAGGCAGGTTGAAAGCCTGGTTTTGAGTCCTTCCTCTGACATATTCACTGTGTATCTGTGGATATGCTATTTAAGAAATCAGTAATCTATATAATTCTGCACAAGTCTGTGTTAAAGAGAAAGTACCAACCTTCATTGGCAGAGGGAGATTTTCTTACCCAGGAATTCCCCAGGCAAAAGAATCATTGTTTCAATTCCTATGCATATTATTCCTGCCAAGTAAACAGAGCAGAATTTAAAGCTAAAATGAAGGTTAACAAATAAATACATATACAATATGTATTCTTTATCATGTTATGCTTTTTCACTTTCTTGTATAAAATATATTGTTTAAGGAAGTGATGACCAATCAAAGTCCAAGGCAGAGATCTGTATTGGACTCCTATATTCTTTATGTGTATGTGCTTATACTTCTTGGCAGATTTTCTAAGATAAATATCCGTGCATGCCCCAGGCCAGAGAGTAGAAATAGACACTAAGTACTTACAAAGAATTTCATTTATGGTGCACTAAAAGCACCAAAAGGGAAGTGACTTCAGCAGTATTTGCATGTTATTTACAAAGAGATGTGTTTCAGGTTTGACTCCAAATATAAATAGGTCTAGATTTGTATGTTTATTATTTTAGTGATTTTAGTGCTTCTGAATCTCACCGCATTTGACAACCCTAGAGACTGCAATTCTTTATTCATTCACCAACAGATTTAGCTGTTAGAGAATCACTGTGAAATTCCCTCAAACCTTACCATTCTTCTATCATCCTGCCATGAAACTGAGCCCAGAACTAAAGGACCATGTTTAAAAGGAAAGGGCTGGACCAGTCCCTCCCTGGAGTTATTCAATTCTTGCCCCTGGGTTGAGAGGTAAGGATCATTGCCAACTCTAATGGTCTCCTCAGGAATGCCAGGCACCTGTTTATTAGCAACTGGCCTGAGATTATCCTGTGTAAATTATTGAACATCCAGCAACCTGTCACGTTCTTGATTTACCACCAAATACTGAGTAGTTCAGTGACCATTATCCAGCTGAGCTGGGATATCTAGAGAGTGGGGGATTCTACAGAGGAAGGATTGTAGAAGCATTCCAAAGACTAGGGAGCCTAGTGGGTTTGATAAGTGGAAATACTTTGGAATATAATACAGTCAAATGATTGTGGGGAGTTCCCCAAAGCAGCTCCATTTCCCAGTTGTACTATCACATACTAGGATGGGTGTATTTTTTTTTATTATTTTTATTATATATTTTTATTTACAAGATATATGCAAGGCCAATTTTTCAGCATTGACAATTGAAAAACCTTTTGTTCCAACTTTCCCCTCCTTCACCCCACCCCTTCCCCCAGATAGCAGGTTAACCAATACATGTTAAATATGTTAAAGTATAACTTAAATACAATATATATATAACAATGTCCAGTTATTTTGCTATGCAAAAAGAATCAGACTTTGAAATTGTGTACAATTAGCCTGTGAAGGAAAGCAAAAATTCAGGTGGACAAAAAAGAAGGATTGGGAATTCTATGTAGTGCTTCATAGTCAGCACCCAGAGTTCTTTCACTGGGTCCAGCTGGTTCAATTCACTGCTGCTCTATTGGAACTGATAAGGTTCATCACATTGTTGAAGAGGGCCATGTCCATCATAATTGATCATCATATAGTATAGTTGTTTAAGTATATAATCATTTCCTGATCCTCCTCATCTCACTCAGCATCAGTTCATGTAAATCTCTCCACACCTTTCTGAAATCATCCTGCTGGTCATTTCCTACATAAACGATAGTATTCCATAATATTCATATACCACAATTTATTCATCCATTCCCCAATTGATGGACAAGCACTTAGTTTCCAGTTTCTGGCCACTATAAAGAGGGCTGCCACAAGCATTTTTGCACATACAGGTCCTTTTCCCACCTTTAAAATCTCTTTGGGATTCAAACCAAGTAGTAACGCTGCTGGATCAAAGAGTATGCACAGTTTGATAACTTTTTGAGCATACTTCAAAACTGCTCTCCAGAATGGCTAATTCTGTCCATCATTGACCAATTGGATTATCTCTTCTCTATGTTGAAGATATCCACTTCCATCATAATACTTCCTCATACAGTATCATTGTTGGAGTGTATAATGATCTCCTACTTCTGCTCATTTCGCTCAGCATCAGTTGATGTAAGTCTCTCCAAACCTCTATGTATTCATGCTATTGGTCATTTCTTACAGAACAATAATATTCCATAACATTCATATGCCATAATTTACCCAACCATTCTCTAATTGATGGTCATCCATTTATTTTCCATTTTCTAGGCACTACAAAAAGGGCTGCCACAAACATTTTGGCACATACAGGTCCCTTTCCCATCTTTAGTATTTACTTGGGATATAAACTCAGTAGTAGCACTGCTGTATCAAAGGGTACGCACAGTTTGATAAATTTTTGGGCATAATTCCAGATTGCTCTCCAGAATGGTTGGATTCTTTCACAACTCCACCAACAATGCATCAGTGTCCCAGTTTTCCCACAACCCCTCCAACATTCATCATTATTTGTTCCTGTCATCTTAGCCAATCTGACAGGTGTGTAGTGGTATCTCAGAGTTGTCTTAATTTGCATTTCTCTGATCAATAGTGATTTGGAACACTCTTTCATATGAGTGGAAATAGTTTCAATTTCATCATCTGAAAATTGTCTATTCATATCCTTTGACCAATTATCAATTGGAGAATGGCTTGATTTCTTATAAATTAGAATCAATTCTCTGAATATTTTGGAGATGAGGCCTTTATCAGAACCTTTAACTGTAAAAAATGTTTTCCCAATTTGTTACTTCCCTTCTAATCTTGTTTGCATTAGTTTTGTTTGTGCAAAAGCTTTTTAATTTGATGTAATGAAAATTTTCAATTTTATGTTCAATAATGATCTCTAATTGTCCTTTGGACACTAATTCCTTCCTCCTCCACAAGTCTGAGAGGTAAACTATCCTATGTTCCTCTAATTGATTTATGATCTCATTCTTTCTGCCTAAATCTTGGACCCATTTTGATCTTATCTTAGTATGTGGTGTTAAATGTGGGTCCATGCCTAGTTTCTGCCATAATAAATTCCAGTTTTCGCAGCAGTTTTTGTCAAATAATGAATTCTTATCCCAGAAGTTGGGATCTTTGGGTTTGTGAAATACTAGATTGCTATTTTTATTCACTATCTCGCCCTGTGAACCTAAACTATTCCACTGATCAACTAGTCAATTTCTTAGCCAATACCAAATGGTTTTGGTGATTGTTGCTTTATAATATAGTTCTAGATCAGATACAGCTAGACCATTATTTCCCTTGAAATTCTCAACCTTTTTTTGTCCCATATGAATTCTGTTGTTATTTTTTCTAAGTCATTAAGATAATTTCTTGAGAGTCTAATTGGTATAGCACTAAATAAATAGATTAGTTTAGGTAGTATTGTCAACTTAATTATATTTGCTTGGTCTGTCCAAGAGCACCCAATGTCTTTCCAATTATTTAAATCTGACTTTATTTTTGTGGCAAGTGTTTTGCAATTTTGCTCATATAATTCCTGACTTTGCTTTGGTAGATATATTCCCAAATATTTTATACTACCCACCCTTATTTTGAATGGAATTTCTCTTTGTATCGCTTCCTATTGGATTGTGTTGGTAATGTTTAAAAATGCTGAGGATTTATGTGCATTTATTTTGTATCCTGCAACTTTGCTAAATTTCTGAATTATTTCTCTAAGTATATCATCATATCATTTGCAAAGAGAGATAGTTTGATTTCCTCATTACCTATTCTAATTCCTTTAATCTCTTTCTTGGCTCTCATTGCTGAGGCTAGTGTTTCTAGTACAATAATGAATAGTAATGGTGATAATGGGCAACCTTGTTTCACTCCTGATCTTACTGGGAAAGGTTCCCGTTTAGCATCATTACATATGATGTTTGCTGACGGTTTTAAATATATGCTCCTTATAATTTAAAGGAATAGTTCATTTATTCTTATATTCTCAAGTGTTTTTAGTAGGAATGGATGTTTCATTTTATCAAATGCTTTTTCTGAATCTATTGAGATGATCATATGGTTTTTATTAATTTGGTTATTGATACAGTCGATTATGCTTATAGTTTTCCTAATATTGAACCAGCCCTGCATTCCATAATAATGTATTAGTCATAATGTATTATGATGGGAATGGTTTTTCTGTACTCTTTTTGCTAATATTTTATTTAAGATTTTAGCATCAATATTCATTAGGGAGATTGGTCTATAATTTTCTTTCTCTGTTTTCAACCTATCTACCTGGTTTAGGTATCATTACCATGTCTGTGTCATAAAAGGAATTTGGTAGCACTCCTTCAATCCCTATTATTTCAAATAGTTTATATAGCATTGGAGTTCATTGTTCTTGAAATGTTTGGAATAATTCACATTTAAATCCATTTGGTCCTGGGGATTTTTTCTTAGGGAGTTGGTTAAGATTGTGTTCTATTACTTTTTCTGAAATGCAAATATTTAATACTATTTACTTCTTCCTCTGTTAATCTGGGCAAGCTATATTTTTGAAGGTATTCTTCAATTTCATTTAAGTTGTCCAATTTATTGGCATAAAGTTGGGTGAAGTAACTCCTAATTATTGTTCTAATTTCCTCTTCATTAGGAGTGTGTTCTCCTTTTTCACTTTTAAGAATAACAATTTACTTTTCCTTTTTCCTTTTTTAAATCAGATTTACTAAGGGTTTGTCTATTTTGTTGGTTTTTTCATTGAACCAACTCTTAGTTTTATTAATTAATTCAATAGTTTTGTTTTTTTTTTTTACTATCAATTTTATTATTCTCTCCTTTTATTTTTAGAATTTTAAGTTTTGTGTTTGTCTGGGGGTTTTTAATTTGTTCCTTTTCTAGCATTTTTAGTTGTAAGCCCAATTCATTAATCTTCTCTTTCTCTATTTTATGCAAGAAGGCCTCTAGAGATATAAAATTTCCCCTTGTTACTGCTTTGGCTGTATCCCACACATTTTGATATGATTTCTCATTATTACCATTTTCTTGGGTGAAGTTATTAGTTATGTCTATGACTTGCTATTTCATTCTTTAGTATGAGATTATTTAGTTTCCTTTTTTTTTTGGTCTATTTTCTCCTGGCTTTTTATTGAATATAATTTTCATTTCATTATGGTTTGAAAAGGATGCATTTACTATTTCTGCCTTACTGAATTTGATTTTGAGGTTTTTACAAATAGGTTCCATGAACTGGTGAGAAGAATGTGTACTCCTTTCTGTCTCCATTTAACTTTCTACAAAGATCTATCATATCAAACTTTTCTAGTATTCTATTTACCTCTTTGACTTCTTTCTTATTTATTTTGTGGTTTGATTTATCTAATGCTGAGAGTGCAAGGTTGAGATCTCCCACTATTATAGTTTTGCTGTCTATTTCTTCTTGCAGTTCTCTTAATTTCTCTTTTAAGAATTTAGATGCTGCATCACTTGGTGCGTATATGTTTAATATTGATACTGCTTCATTATCTATGTTATGCTTTGGCAAGATATAATGCCCTTCATTATCTCTTTTAATTAGATCAATTTTTGTTTTTGCTTGATCTGAGATGAGGATGGCCACTTTTTTGGCTTCACCTGAAGCATAGTAGATTCTGCTCCAACCTTTTACCTTTATTTTGTATGTATCACCCTGTTTAAGGTGTGTTTCCTGTAAACAACATATTGTAGGATTCTGGCTTTTGATCCTGTCTGCTAACTGGAAGTTTATCCCATTCACATTTATGCTTAGAATGACTAATTCTGTATTGCTTGCCATCCTGTTAACCTCTGCTTTTGCTTTTCTCCTTTCCTTCCCTCTTACCCCCCTCCCCAGTGTTAAACTTATGAGTACCACTTGCTTTTCACAGCCTTCCCTTTTGAGTATCCCTCCCCCACCTAATAGTTCCTCCCCCTGTTTTACCCCTTTTCCTCACAATTTCTGTATTCCCTTCCCCTTAGCTTACTCCTTCCTTTTTCACTTTTTCCCTCCCACTTTTCAATGAAGTGGAAGGAGTTTCACCATAAATCAAATATGTCTATTGATACACACTATGTTCATCCCTCTCCCTTCTTTCTCTCAGATGCCCCTTCATGAGATGTAGTACCACCACTTTACCCTTTTTTATGATATAATTTCCTTTCCACCTCTAGTTTCTAGGAAAATTTTACATGTGTTCTTTACATATCTTTTTTTAAAATAATAATAGATTTTATTTATCAGATATTTGCATGGGTAATTTTACAAAGTTGGCAATTGCCAAAACTTTTTCCCCCCAATTTTTCCCCTCCTTCCCCCCTCCAGATGGCAGGTCGATCAATACATGTTAAATATGTTAGAGCATAGATTAAATACAATATATGTATACATGACCAAACAGTTGTTTTGCTGAACAAAAAGAATTAGACTTTGAAATAGTGTACATTTAGCTTGTGAAGGAAATCCAAAATGCAGGGGGACAAAATTACTGGGAATGGAAATTCTATGTAGTGGTTAATTTTCATTTCCCAGAATATTTTTGCTAGGTGCAGCTGGTGCAGTTCATTACTGCTTTATTGGAACTGATTTGATTCATATCCTTGTTGGAGAGGGCCATGTCCATCAGAATTCATCATCATACAGTACTGTCATTGAAGTATATAATGATCTCCTGGGCCTGCTCATTTCACTCAGCATCAGTTCATGTAAGTCTCTCCAGGCCTTTCTGAAATCATCCTGTTGGTCATTTCTTACGGAACAATAATATTCCATATTATTCATATACCACAATTTATTCAGCCAATCTCCAATTTATGGGCATCCACGTAGTTTCCAGTTTCTGGCTGCCACACAGAGGGCTGCGACAAACATTCTTGCACATACAGGTCCCTTTCCCTTCTTTAAGATCTCTTTGAGATACAAACCCAGTAGCAATACTGCTGAGTCAAAGGGTAGACACAGTTTGATAACTTTTTGAGCATAGTTCCAAATTTCTCTCCAAAATGGCTGAATATATTCACAGTTGCACCTACAATGTATCAGTGTACCTGTTTTCCCATATCCCCTCCAACATTCTGTCATTCTAGCCAATCTGATAGGCGTGTAGTGGTATCTCAAAGTTGTCTTAATTTGCATTTCTCTGATTAATAATGATATAGAGCATCTTTTCATATGACTAGAAATAGTTTCAATTTCTTTATCCAAGAATAGTCTGTTCATATCCTTTGACCATTTATCAATTGCAGATTGGCTTGATTTCTTATACAATAGAGTCAATTCTTTATATATTTTGGAAATGAGGTCTTTATCTGAACCTTTGACTGTAAAAATGTTTTCACAATTTATTGTTTCCATTCTAATCTTATATGCATTGATTTTGTTTGTACAAAAACTTTTCAATTTGATACAATCAAAGTTTTCAACTTTGTGATCAATAATGATTTCTACTTCTTCTTTGGACATAAATTCATTCCTCTTCCACAGGTCTGAGAGGTAAACTATCCTATATTCCTCTAATTTATTTATAATCTCTTTCTTTATTCCTAGATCATGAACCTGTTTTGACCTGATCTTGGTGTACAGTGTTAAGTGTGGATCAATGCCTAATTTCTGCCATATTAATTTCCAATTTTCCCAGCAATTTTTGTCAAACATTGAGTTCTTATCCCAAAGGCTGGGGTCCTTGGGTTGGTCAAACACTAGGTTATCAGAGTTATTGATTATTTTGTCCTTTGGACTTAACCTATTTCACTGATCAACTAGTCTATTTCTTAGCCAATACCAAATGGTTTTGGTCACCACTGCTGTATAATATAATTTTAGATCTGGTACAGCTAGGCCACCTTAATTTGATTTTTTTTTCATTAATTCCCTTGAAATTCTTGATTTTTTCTTTTTCCATATAAACTTTGTTGTTATTTTTTCTAGGTCATTAAATTAGTTTTTGGGGGAGTCTGATTGGTAGAGCACTAAATAAATAGTTTAGGTAGTATTGTCATCTTTATTATATTTGCTCACCCTATCCAAGAGCATTTAATATTTTTCCAATTGGTTAGATCAGACTTAATTTGTGTGGAAAGTATTTTCTAGTTTTGCTGATATAATTTCTGATTTTACCTTGACAGATTGATTCCTAAATATTTTATACTATCGGTAGTTACTTTAAATGGAATTTCTCTCTGTAGCTCTAACTGTTGGATTTTTTTAGTGACATATAAGAATACTGATGATTTATGTGGATGTATTTTGTATCCTACAACTTTGCTAAAAGTGTGGATCATTTCTATTAGCTTTTTAGTTGAATCTTTGGGGTTCTCTACATATACCATCATATCATCAGCAAAGAGTGATAATTTGGTTTCTCATTACCTCTCTAATTCTTTTAATCTCTTTCTCCAATCTTATTGCCAAAACTAGAATTTCTAATACAATATTGAATAGTAATGGTGACAGTGGACAACCTTCTTTCACCCCTGGTCTTAATGGGAATGGTTGCAATCTTTCCACATTACATATGATGCTTACTGATGGTTTTAAATAAATGCTACTGATTATTTTAAGGAAAAGTCCATTTATCCCTATACTCTCAGTTATTTTTAATAGAAATAGATGCTGGATTTTGTCAAATGCTTTTTTCTGCATCTATTGATATAATCATATGATTTTTGTTAATTTGATTATTAATATGGCCAATTATACTTATAGTTTTCCTAATACTGAACCAGCCCTGTATTCCTGGTATAAATCCTACTTGATCATGATGTATTATTCTGGGGATGATTTTCTGGAGTCTTTTTGCTATTATCTTATTTAAGATTTTAGCATCAATATTCATTAGGGAGATTGGTATATAGTTTTCTTTCTCTGTTTTCAACCTACCTGGTTTGAGTATCACTATCATGTCTGTGTCATAAAAGGAATTTGGTAGGACTCCTTCATTCCCTATTTTTTCAAATGGTTTATACATTGGAGCTAGTTCTTCTTTGAATGTTTGGTAGAATTCATCTGTGAATCCATGTGGTCCTGGAGATTTTTTCCTATGAAGTTGATTAATAGCTTGCTCTATTTCTTTTTTCTGAAATGGAACAATTTAAGCAATTTACTTCCTCCTCTGTTAATCTGGGAAGCCTATATTTTTGTAGGTAGTCCTCCATTTAACTTAGGTTATCAAATTTATTGGCACAAAGTTGGGCAAAGTAGCTCCTTATTATTTCTCTGATTTCCTCCTCATTGGTGGACAGTTCCCTGTTTTCATTTTTAAGACTAGCAATTTGATTTTCCTCTCTCTTTTTTCTAATCAGATTTACCAAAGGTTTATCTATTTTATTGGTTTTTTCATAAAACCAACTCTTAGTTTTATTTATTACTTAAATAATATTTTTACTTTCAATATTACTAATTTCTCCTTTTAATTTTAGAATTTCAAGTTTAGTATTTGATGGGGGTTTTTAATTTGGTCTTTTTATAGATTATTAAGTTGCAAGCCCAATTCATTGATCTTCTCTTTTTCTATTTTCTTTAAGTAAGCTTCCAACGATATAAAATTTCCCCTTATTACCACTTTAACTGCATCCCACATATTTTGGTGTGATGTCTCATCATTGTCATTATCTTGAATGAAATTATTATTATTTTTTATAATTTGCTGTTTCACCCAATCACTCTTTAAAATGAGATTATTTAGTTTCCAATTACTTTTTGATCTATTTACCCTAACTTTTCGTTGAATGTAGTTCTTATTGCATCATGATCTGAAAAGAACACCTTTACTATTTCTTCCTTCCTGTATTTAATTTTGAGATCTTTATGTCCTAATATATGCTCAATTTTGTATAGGTTTCATGAACTGCGGAGAAGAAAGTATACTCCTTTCTGTCACCATTCAGTTTTCTCTAAATATCTATCATACTTAATTTTCCTAATGTTCGATTTACCTCTTTAATTTCTTTATTATTTGTTTTGTGGTTTGATTTATCTAATTCTGAGAGTGCAAGGTTGAGATCTCCCACTATTATAGTTTTGCTGTCTATTTCTTCTTGCAACTCTCCTAACTTCTCCTTTAGGAAGTTAGATGCTATACCACTTGATGCATATATGTTTAGTATTGATGTGGCTTCATTGTCTGTACTCCCCTTTAGCAAGATATATTTTCCTTCCTTACCTCTTTTAATTAGATCAATTTTTGCTTTTGCTTGATCTGAGATAAGGATGGCTACCCCTGCTTTTTTTTACTTCACTTGAAGCATAACAGATTCTGCTCTAGCCTTTTACCTTTACTCTATATGTATCTCCCTGCTTTAAATGTGTTTCCTGTAAACAACATATTGTAGGGTTCTGACTTTTGATCCAGTCTTCTATCCATCTCCGCTTAATGGGAGAGTTCATCCCATTCACATTTATAACTAAAATTACTAATTCTGTGTTTTCTGCCATCATAATATCCCCTGATAATTCTTTTTTTCCCCTACCCCCTGAACCCCTTCCCCAGTATTAAACTTATGAGCCCCACTTGCCACACACAGCCCTCCCTCTTTAATATCCCTCCTTCCTCCCTTTAAATCCCTTTCCCTTTCTTATTCCCTTTCCCTTTTCCCTTTTCCTTTCCCTCTTTTTAATGAGATGAGAAAAATTTTTCTGTAAAACTAATATGTTAATTATTTTCTCTGAGCCAATTCTAATGGGAGTAAGGTTCACACAATGTTCCTTCCCCTCTCTAACTTCCCTCAGATATGATAGGTTTTCTTTGCCTCTTTGTGGGATGTAGTTTCCCTCTTTTTATCTCCCCTTTCCCCTTTTTCTTATGCTATCCTCTTTCCATTTCTACTTCCCTCCTTTTTTTATATCCTTAAAATCAAATTATACACGTAGTCTTAATGTATATCATATTCCAGGCCCTTCGCTCCTTTAATGTGGATTCTGCTAGATCCTGAGTTATCCTTATTGTGGCTCCTCCAAATCAGAATTGCTTTTTTCTAGCAGCTTCCAATTTTTTTTTCCTTTGTATGATGGTTCTTGAACTTGACCACTATATTTCTTGGTTTTTTGATTTTAGGGTCCCTTTCTGTAGGTGATAGATGAATTTTTTGAATGTTTATTTTACCCTTTGTTTCTAAAACATCTGGACAGTTCTCTTTGATAATTTCCTGGAAGATAATGTCCAGGCTCTTTTCTTTTTTCCTCATATTTTTCAGGGAGTCCGATTATTATCCAATTATAAATTGTCTCTCCTGGATCTGTTTTCTAGGTCTGATGTCTTCCCAATAAGGTACTTGACATTCTTTTCCATTGTTTCATTTTTTTGGTTTTGCTTGACTACTTCTTGGTTTCTCCTTGAGTCATTCAATTCTACTTGTTCAATTGTGATTTTCATTGATGTATTTTCTTCATTCACTTTTTAAATATCTTTTTGTAATTTTCCAATTGAGTTTTTAAATGAATTTTTTTTTCTATGGAATTTTTTTTCTATTTCATCAATTTTATTTTCTAGAGAACTGTTTCCTTTTTCCAATTCACTAATTTTATTTCTCAATGAATTCATTTCTTTATCCAGTCTGTTTTTAAATGTGTGGGATATTTCTCCAGATTTTCTTGCCAACCTTCCCTTTTCTTCTCCCATTTCTCTTCTAGCTCTCTTGTAAGAAGTCTTGTGTATTGAGATGCAGAGCATATCCCTTTTAGGGGATTCCTCTGGAGACAGTCTTCTTTTAGTCTCCTCAGGGTTTGAAGTCTGCTCTCTATCCATACAGAAGTTGTCAATGGTTAGGGCCCTTTTAAAATTTTTGTTCATTTTGTCAGAGAAGAATCAAAAAAACCCAAACTGACAAGAGAAAGTATTGGTTTGTTTCTGGGTGGAGGATGGGGCTGGATGGTGGTACCGGGCTTACTCTACAAACTGCAGGAGCAGTAGCAAGGCACTAACAGGACAGTTATGGCTGTGCTGCATCTGGGCTCTGAGGCTCTGAGGCTCTGAGACTCTGAGGCTCTAGGAACAGTCTTAGTCACTCCAGGTAGGAGTGGGGGTAGCCAGGTCCTGAGACGCTAGCTTTTCAGGTTTTTATTCTTTACATCCAGTGTTTACAGCTTCTCTTCTGATCCTGGCTTGCTGCCAAGATGGAATATCCACACTGGGGTAAAGGTCATTCCACAGAAACAACAGAGATCTCACCCCTCCCCTTTCAGGTCTGAGCAGTGTGAGCTGCCTGCCTTGCTCTCGATGCTTGCCCTCAGCCTTCACCCAGTCTGTTAGTCCCCTCCCCCAAGAAAAAAAAAACAGACCTTTTCTGGCAAATTTCAAGGATGTCTTCTGTTGGTAATTTATTTGTGGGTTTTTTTCTGGACAAGCATTAATTCCGAGGCTTATCATGAAGTAAATTCTGAAAGAAGATGTGAAGCTCAAACATTTGTGTGCCTCCCCTCCACCATCTTGGCCAGAAGTCAGTTAAAGGTTCTGATAAAGGTTTCATTTCCACAATATATAGAGAATTCACTCTATAAGAAATTTAAACCATTCTCCAATTGATAAATGGTCAAAGGGTGTGTATGAACAGACAATTTGCAGATGATGAAATTGAAACCATTTCTACTCATATGAAAATGTGTTTGTGTGACAGAAATGCAAATTAAGACAACTCTGAGATACCATTACACACCTCTCAGATTGGCTAATATGATCTGGAAAAGATAATAATGAATGTCTGAGGGCATGTGGGAAAACTGGGACACTGATGTGTTGTTGGTGGAGTTGTGAATGGATCCAACCACTCTGGAGAGAAATTTGGAACTACACTCAAAAATTTATCAAACTGTACCCTTTGCTTCAGCAGTGTTACTACTGGGCTTATATCCCAAAGAGATATTACAGAAGGAAAAAGGACCTGTATGTGCAAAAATGTTTGTGGCAGCCCTTTTTGTATTGACTAGTAACTAGAATTCAATGAATGGATACTCACCAACTGGAGAATGGCTGAGTAAATTGTGATATATGAATATTATGGAATATTATTGTTCTGTAAGAAATGACAAGTAGTATGAATACAAATAGGCTTCGAGAAACTTACATGAACTGCTGCTAAGTGAAACGAGCAGAACGAGGAGGTCATTATATATTTCAACAATACTACATGATGATCAATTCCAATGGACATGGTTTTCTTCAACAATGAGAGGATCCAAATCAGTTGTAATTGATCAATAATGTACAGAACTAGCTACACCCAGTGAAAGAATACTGGGAAATGAGTGTGGACCACACCATAGCATTTTCACTTTTTCTGTTATTGTTTGCTTGCATTTTTGTTTTTCTTCATGGGTTATTTTTACTTTCTTTCTAAATCCAATTTTTCTTGTGCAGGAAGATAATTGTATAAATATGTATACATATATTGTATTTAACATATACTTTATCATATTTACATGTATGGGACTACCTGCCATCTCTGGCAGGGAGTGGAGGGAAGGAGGAGAATTGTTGGAGCAGAAACATTTGCAAGGGTCAATGTTGAAAATGTACCCATATATATATGTTTTGTCAATAAAAAGCAATAATAATAAAAAAGAAAAAAATCCTCTGAATCACTATCAATTAGATCAATTCAAATTAAAACAACTCTAAATTTCACTTCATTTCACATTTATGAGATTGGCTAATACGAAAGAGGAGAAAAATTGCAAATTTGGAAGGGGATTTGGAAAAATAAATTGATTGTGAACTGTTTTGACCATTCTGGAAAACAATTTGCAACTATATCCAAAGGGCTATAATACTGAGCATATCTTTTGACCCACTAATACCACTATTGAACCTCTATGTTGTAAAAAGATCAAAGAAAAAGGAAAATGATTTTTTGTGCAAAACTATTTAGAGCAATTCTTTTTGTGGTGAAAAAGAACTGGAAATTGAGGGGATGAATTGGAGAATGGCTAAACAAATTCAGATATATGATTTTAATGGAATGCTAAGAAATGACTTTCAAAAATGGTTTCAAAAAAACAGTGAAGGCTTATATAAAATAATGCAGAATGAAATGAACAGAATGGTAAAATTGCAATTTTGTATGAATGATGGCTACTCCAAGAGATATGATGATCTAAGTAAATTCTGAAGAACTTATGATAAAAAAATACTATTCATTAAAGGAGGGAATCTGAATGAATGCAAATTGAAAAATCGTGTGTGTCTGTGTGTGTCTGTGTGTGTGTGTGTATGTATGTGTATGTTTTCTTTTTCAATTTGGCTAATATAGAAATATGTTTTTATAACTCCACATTTATAATCTGCATCAAATTGTTTGCCTACTTGAGGATTGCAAAAGGGGAAAGCAAATTTGGAACCCAAATTTTTTTAAGTGAATATGAAAAAAAAAAAACTTACATGCACAAAATGCACACACACACACACAGAGGATGTCATCCTAAAGATGAGGAACAGAGGTAGTTCTTTCTTCCTCTTATACCTGATTCTTACATATAACTTTGTTACCTCACAGCATGGTTTTCAAAAAAGTAAATCTTTAAAAAAAAAAAAAAAAAAAAACTTTCCCAATGATTCCATAGCTAGTTAGAGAATAGTTCTAATGAGACAAATTTCTGAAGTTCTGCCCTTTCACAGACTAGTTTTTCTCTTTTGGTTCATTAATAGACATCACTAAACCTAACAAATCTTTGGATAAATCCAAACTAATTCTTTCATAGAGAAACTAAATAAAAGTGTGGATGAATAAGCAAAGTTTACCACAATTATTCTTTGAAAATTATCCAAGTACTGCTATTAGTGGATGAAGAGCATCAATTTGTTATGTGAATAATTGTTCATTTATTCATTCATTTATGCTCATTAAACACCTTCTGTACATTTGAAAAAAAGCATGTGATTAGGAATATGCTGGAACTCTTTATCTTCCCAGAAATCAGCCGGAGTCAGGATCACTAAACTTCTTTATTCTTGATCTTTACCATCCCCTCCATTGCCAGGTCACGAGTGCGAGAGAGCGTGAGTTCCACCACCCAAGTTTCTCCTACTCCTCCCACACACATCACTCCCCCCTCTTTGTCCCACCAATCAAGTCAGCACAGAACAACTGGGGAGGGTCAACCTTCAAACAAGTTAATAGGGAACCGTCCAATTGGCAATTAGTCTCATGTTGCTTCATTATCCAAGTGCATTGCTCAGTTCTAGCCCTTTACAGGAATCAGAAAAGCTAGATTCAAATCTGGGTTCTGCCATATATTACATGTATGACTTTTGGAATTGTGATCTCCTTCCATACTTTTTTTCTTTTTTTCTTCTCCATGTCTCATATAAATAATGGAGAAAACTGCTTCATCTTGTGTAGTTGTAGAATAGTTCTCTTCTTTAAAAAATAAGACCTTTTCCTTTTAGAAAATCTTAGCTCGCTGTATGATTATTCTACTCCATTTTAATGACTAAATAATAAGTTATATTAGGAGAGTAATAAATACTTATTGATTAGTAGGCATAGAGTCAGTGAGCCTAGAGAGAAAATAGAAACTCATTTGACCTCAACAAAGTTATGGACTAGATATTCAAATAAAAATTTACATAATGTTAAAGAAGTTGATATAATTAGTAATCCTTTAGTTTTTTTTTAAAGGAAATTCATTTCTGTTTTCCTTTGTTTATATTTTAGCTATATATTTCTTATATTACTTTAAAAGGTTTTAAGTTCCACTCTGACAATGGACACCTTGATCACTTCTTAACAAAAGGCCAGCAAGCCTAGAACTCATCCTTTGCTTCACAAGTAGGAAAAGAAGTTTAGGCTATTGGCCAATTGAAGTTACATGGTCTCATAGCATTACGATTGCCAGACTTTTTTTGTAACTGGACAGAAAGATAAAAGTCATGATAATCAGATGAAAAGTATTTTTTAAATCAGACTAATAGAGATGTTATTTAATTTTTGAACACGAAAAGTATGGGACAAGTAGTGATTATTCCAGGAGTAAAAAAATAGATCAAAGATGAAGCTGGTCTTCTCAGGGAAGAGATGGAACTTCTAATCTAGACTGCCACTGGAACTCTGTCACAATCTCCTTGAAAGATAGATGGTCCTGAGTTCTTGAGTATTTACTAACAGTACACAAGATCCTGGTAAGTGAAGGCAGTGGGGAGAGATATTACTCTGACTGTAAAAGTCTTCGGAATTGACTTTTCAATGCTATCTCTACCTGAGAAACCATGAAAAAAATTACTTGAGGTTGTATTTAGATAAAAATAGTAGAAGTTTTGACTAGCCTTAATTTTTTTGAAGGTGGAATATGCTGAATATTTTGTAACATATAATGAAAGAATTGCCTGCATTTTATTTTTAATATGTGGTTGTGTGAATGATTTTAATGAAATGTATTTTAAAGCAATAGTTATAAAAACTATTTGGTAGTTGTTTTTAAAGTAAAGAAATTTATCAGGGAACCAAATGCAAATTTAGCAAACAAAGGTAAGAACTACATGCTACAAATGACCAGAGTAAACATGTGAAATATGACTATTAATAAAATAATAAGAATGAAATTTTACTTCTTGTCCTTAAAATTGACAAAGATAATAAAAGCCAGGAGTAGTTCAAATTGATTATATACATAGGCAGACAAGCATAAAGATCTATGAATCAATCAAAGCTTTCTACATATCAGCTTAGCCTCTTGTAAGAAGATGCCCTAACTATTCATTTATCTTAATATAGTAATATTTCTCTTGGGCTTATGTTCCAAGAAAAACAAAGATGGAAAAGAAAAAAAAAAAGAAAAAGAAAAAAAAAGAAAAGAAAGGTTGGAAGTAAGAAAGAAAGAAATGGACAGGGGGAAGGAAGGAGGAAGAGAAGGATGGAGGAAGGAAGCCCAGTAAGTTCTGAAAATCCTTCATAATGTTTCTGAATCTATCACCTCTTAATTTGCTCTTTTCTACTTTTAGATAGCAGTAATTAACTAAGAATTGGAATAATATGATATATTAGGAAACTCATTTAAGAGTACAAATTTATATTTGTAAGTGAACTGTTTCTTTTTAAGAATGCTGTAAACAAGTGGATGTGTTCATACCCACAATCAAGTCCAGGTACACACACACACACACACACACACACACACACACACACCACACACATACACACACACACACACACACACACACACACACACACAGGACATTAGGACATTTTACTACAAAAAGTCCTAGTGAACGGTTTCTTCCTTTACTCTTAGATCCACTGTTTTGATATTTAAAATAAGTTATTTTTTCTATGTATGGATAAATATTAAATATCACATTTATTAAAAGATGTCTATGTTTTTAATTTCACTTTCTTTGATCTGTAACTGCAGTATGAAAAATAAAGTAAACTCTGCTGAAGTTACAAAACATAGAATTTTCCAGCCAATTTTGTAATATGTGTGTGTGTGTGTGTGTGTGTGTATATATATATATATATGTATATATATATATACATATATATATATGTAATTTAATTTAATATATATAAATAAATTCTTGCCTACTCATTTTCTGCAAAATGTATACATTAAATCTTTGAGACACTGAAGATGAAGGAAAATGTTATTACTAAATTCATACCAGTGGGTCCCAAATTTTGTAAAGTCAATTGTAACATGCTGTAGTAATGGGGAAAAAAAAAAAAAAAAAGATCAATATATCAACCTGATTTAATGTTGATTCATCTGGCCCAAACAATTCTAAACCATTTATCTCTAACTGAATGTAAAACTCAATCTAATCAAATGAAAAGCAAGAAAAAGATGTTTTGAATCAATATGCTATTATTTTTAAAGGTTCTCCCTATTAAAAATTTTCCTACTTAACAATATAATATCCAAATTCACTAGAAGCTACAAACATACTATTTTTCCCAAGAAGAAGCTACTTTTCAATATTAATGAAACTTATTTGGAGCCTTTCATTATAGACCATTGACCTTATTTACCTGTGCCAATTTTTTGGTTTGGAGATGTAGTCATTTGTCATTTATATGACACTGAACAACTGCTCTTGAGAATGTCCTAAACTACAAAAAAGCCTCTATAATAAGTTTTGACACAAGGGGCTTCATGGAGAAGTCCTTATATTCATCAACTTCAGATTCATTGCACTTTCTGTTTGCCTAGCCAGTCATTTCCTAGAGGAATAGTGATATTTTATTTGGCTGGCAATAGCTTTTAGTACAGGGAAGCAGTTGTATTCATGAAACTGGCTATCGGAAAGAATTTCCTTGCTTATTTTTCCTCTACGTGTGTGTATGTGTGTTTGTGCTGCATATGTGTGTGTTTTTATTTAAAATTTTGGGTGGAAAATCCACTTTACTTGTTTGCTGGTGAGAATTACAAAAACTCTCTGGGCATACCATTATATTTATGTATTTATGATGTCTATATGCTCTTATATGCTTTTTTCAAAAGTTTTTTTTCCTTTAATCTTATTTAATGAATCTGGCTCATCAAATCTGCTCATTGTTAAATCTATACCATTCCTTCTCCACAACCACCATGACCCCAAAAAGAAACCTGCTGATTTTTTTTTAAAGACACACACACACCTACACACACATGCACTTGTTTTGTTAATAAAATGCCACCAAGAGAAAGTTTCATTTATTTAAAAAAGTATTTTTAAAAATCAGTGTTGAAGATTCAGTCCTGCCTAAGGAAAGTCTTTTTGTATTTAGAATCATTTATAGGTCATCTTATTAGTCACAATAATATAAAAAGCAAGTAGAAGTTTTATTGATAATGTGCCTTTAACTGACGAATCTCTTATGCAAACATTAACTTCTAGCCTTAAAATCCTTTTCTATCTTTGCCTCTTTCACTCTTGCTTGTTAAACTCTATTTAATTATCGCTGTAGAAGAGAAAATGATTGTAATAAAAGGGAGCAATTCTCTCTGATATTCAATTCATCCTCCCCCCCCCATTCAAGAGAAAGGCAATAATATATAAAGTAATCTGGTATATAATATGATTCCAGATAATTTTGCTCCTGTTTAAGTGCTTGTGGAGATTAGCATGGTTTGATTTATTTTGACAAGAACTAGTAAAGTTTTGAAGAACAATAGTCTGCCAAAAATGTTTTAAAAGCCTATTTCTATGCTGCAAAGATTAATGTGTCAAGTATTTCATCTAGTTGAGCAATGATCTATTAATGTAACTAAATGAAGCAACAAAAAAGAATGTTCTTAGAAAAGACTCACCTATAAACTGGAAGACACTGCTGATTCACAGTAATTGAATTCATCAAAAATTTATTAAGCACCTACTGTATTCAAAGCAGCAGTCAAAAGAGAAGGCTGGCCACAGATTCATTAAGTCCTGACTTGTTCATATGCTACCTCTATCCCCTAGTAGGAAAGGAGGGAGGGAGTCAGGGACGGAGGAAGAGAGAAAGAAAGGGAGGAAGAGAGGAAGAAAGGAAGGGAGGGAGGGATGGAGGAAGGGAGGGGGATTGGGAACAGAGAAAGAAGAGGAAAAGAAAAGAAGGGAAAGAAAGGGAAGAGGAGAAAATAATGAAACAATTTTCTTTTTGTGTCTTTATTGTTTCTGTGGGTAGTGGTTGGACACTTTTATAGAGAATAGGGTGAGATGTAGTTAAAAACAAAAACAAAAACAAAAAAACCCTAAAGCCTAAGAAATTCCATACTAAGTTAAAGTAATTAAGCTTAGTCGGTTCATAGAGATTGCAAAGAAAGAAGTTTCATAAAATTAGTAGAGAGCAAAGTGTAATCAAAAAGATTTAACATATAATAATAGGCAATGAGAAAATGGAGGCAGAAATCTAGTCTGCCCTTTTTTCCCCCTAGTTTACCCTTTTATAGAATTTAAACAATAAAGTCAAAGTTAAGAAAGGAAGAGGATGGAATGATAACTAAAGGATATTGTGAGAGGAGGGTTTTTTGTTTTGTTTTACTTTTCAACAGTTTAGGTAAAAGCTTATTATAATGGCAGTGGTAATAGTGGTCGTTTCTGCTACTGCTCTTAGTTTAGTTTTACTTTGTTTCTTAAATTTTTGTTTGATAAAACATAATAAGTAGAAATAGATTAAGAGTCTTTGAAGACTGGAGCATGAAGAAAAAGCAGTTTTTTGGAGGTGTAAAGAGGGAAGTAATTATTGTACTAGGTTAGAGTAATTTCAAAATTTAAAACAATGACAGTAAAGTAATTTTAAATCATTAAGAGAGTAAAATTTTGGCCATCCCATTAGAGACAGAGGGTGTAGTAGTTACAACATTCATTAACATAATTTTGCATAATTTGCTGCTAGCATAACTTGTAATCAATTTATTTCAAGAAATATATACTGTTTCCTAAATGCAATGAAAAAATTAATTGTAACATTAAAAGGGTAATGCTTTGGTTTTCCAGGAAAATCTTAAGAGAAATATATAAGGCAAGAAGTAAAAAGAAAGAAAGAAAGGAAGGAAGGAAGGAAGGAAGGAAGGAAGGAAGGAAGGAAGGAAGGAAGGAAGGAAGGAAGGAAGGAAGGAAGAAAGAAAGAAAGAAAGAAAGAAAGAAAGAAAGAAAAGAAAGAAAGAAAGAAAGAAAGAAAGAAAGAAAGAAAGAAAGAAAGAAAGAAAGAAAGAAAGAAAGAAAGAAAGAAAGAAAGAAAGAAAGAAAGAAAGAAAGAAAGAAAGAAAGAAAGAAAGAAAGAAAGAAAGAGAAAGAAAGAATGAATAAGGGAATTTCTGGTTAGGCTCTTTGAGGAATAAGAATTCTAATCAGCAATTAAGAAGTGTATATGTATGTCCTCTCACCAGCAAAGAGAGCATGCACACCCTCAAGGAATTAAATTAAACCAACCAGGTAAAACTACATATGCTCCTTCTTTATTACACTTAACTCTTCCACTTGCATTGTGCATTATGCATATTATTGCATTAACATTCATTAATTGTGAAAATAGGATAATATAGGACAATATGGTACAGAGAAAAGAGAGTTAAGAGCATTGAACTCTTAGTCACTTGAAAATATTTGAAAATAAATGATAGGTTAGTCTAAATCATCTTTTAAAAAATATCTAGGTCTATTATGTTATGATTTACATATGTTACCTCTTTTCTATAATGATAAAATTAGTCCCAGTGTGTGTGTGTGTGTGTGTGTGTGTGTGTGTGTGTGCATGTGCGCATACAATACATACATGTGTATACCTGGGGCTGGCTAACATATCATATTCATCAATCTAATAGATGAACTCCATGTCTTTGATGTACTTACAAGAGAATTCAATTTGATAAACATATATTAAATATTTAATAGAAGTGACTCACTATGTTAAGTACTGTGAGGATTACAAAAATGAATAAGATATAATTCTTGTCCTCAAAGGTATTATAATATAGACTATTTTGTTTCCAAAAAGGAAAAAAACCACTGTATCACAGACAAATAAAAAATGTTGACATCTAGTCATTTTGAGGTTAATAGATAGGAAACAGTACAGGAGAGAAACAGCATGACAAAAGGAGACAACAGAAATAGTTCCTATTCTATTATGTGTCTGTGTGTACCTGGATAGGTTGCAAATGCTCTCCATCCTATTTTCTTCATGGTTATAGTGCATAATTTGTTCTAAATGATATATAAGTCTCTATTTCTAATATTCTTTTACTCAAGTTAAAAGCATAAACATAATATACATAAACAAAATATAAACATAAGATACCTACATAGTAATAATGGATTACATCTATGGACTGTTCATCTAATTTAATATTGTAGTCTGAACAAAAGGCATTCTTTCCTACCCCCCTAATTCCCCTTAACTGTGTATTTCATTTAACAGTTTTTTTAAGTAATAAGTTCTGTGCCTTCCCCTTCCCTTCAGAATAATAATATCCTTGTCCTATTACAGATTCTTCGAGAAGCAAACAATACCATTAAAACCGTGCCATACTTTCCACATGGGCCTCTTCTGCCTATCCTTATGCTGATACAATTGTTATTCCTATATTTCTTTTACTTAGTGTCACTTCTTCATATAGCACACTGAAAATTATGATAGTGGATTCCAAAATTTGTAGCTGCATTGTGACCAATAGAAAAAAAAAAAAAAAAAGAATTTGTTACAAATATTGGTTCCACTGTTTGAGTACTCATTGAATTCCTTTGATTTTTCCCATTATATCCCTTTGGGGAATTTTGTTCTATGCTTTCTACAAATGTATTTTTCCCTTCCATTGCTTCCTAATGTTTTATGAAGTCATGCTGATGAGGTATAGATTTGGGGTACCCAAATGAAAAGATGTCTAGTGGCAGGTTTGGGGTACAGGGAGTCAAATAGATCTCTCCTGCAACCCCTTTGGATTCGGCACAAGGATAGGGAGTTAAATGAGGTCTAGTAGTGGTGCAAGAATCCCCTGTAAAGGAGGAATTTATAGACCCAAAAATCTAAATTGATAAAATAGGTTTATTATGGGGAGTGGAAGTAAGGTTTAAGTCTAGTTAGTAAAAGGTGGAGGTAAAGAGAGCTTGGCTCTGGAAAACAGTATTCCAGTAGGAAGAGATCCTTGGCATGCCAGGCATAGGGCTATGATGTTTGGAACCTCTGCAAAGAGAGGACTCCAGCTTGGCTCTTTTAAAATGAGAGATTTAGCTAAAGGGGCCCGTGGGTGGAGTCACAAGTTGGCTCAGATCCCATGGGGGTTGTAAGAGCCCAAGTTGGTTCAGAAACTGTGGAGACTGGGACAAGCCCAGATCTCCTACTGGAATTCAAAAGGAATGCTTTTGACCAGAATTTGTGAATCACAAATCACAGTTTCTTGAATTGATAAGGCATCAGCTAGGAGAGGCTGAGAATCAGAAAGGAATAAATTCATCTGAAAGGACTAGTTTCTTAAAGGGACCACAACCCACTTCAATGCTTTTCATAATCTTCCATCCTCTTCCTCCATAATATTTCATAAATGAGTTTATGTTCTAGAGTTGGCTTTAACTACCACATATCTCAGTTTAACAAAGGGCTCATTTATTAATTGACTAAGGGAGTTTTAGGTTTCTTTAATTTTTTTTTTCCTTTAGTAAATGAGTTATATTTGTTAAAGCCCCTTAGGAATTTTTTTTTAATTTCTAATATATCATCACAGATGCAGAGCTGAAAGTGATTTCAGAAGTCATTTAATTCGGGGGCGGAGCCAAGATGGCGGAGAAGAAACACACGACTCTGTGAACGTCCTCACTCCCTCACAACCAATTAGATAAATTAAGCCTCAAAATAAGCCCTGGACTGATAGATACCACAAGGACTGGAAGCACGACTTACCAGCTGAAGAGAATCTGGAGTTTCAACAGAAAAGGTCAGTCCCCAGGGGAGGAAGAAGAGAGGCCAGCACAGACGGCTGGGTGCTAGCATACTCTGCCAATCGCGCTGGGAAGGGCTCTGGGATCAGAGAAGCCACTGAGATAAAGGAATCAGGCACAGGCTATTAGCTCTTCTCTGCTAATTATTTAGCAGTTCAGAAGAGAAAGCTAAAATACTTTAAAAACTCAGATTAGATTTTCCCCGGATCCTGGAGGTGACTCAGCAGATCTCAGCACAAGGGGGTGTGGCCTCAGCTACCACCTGAGAATAGTTAAGAGATTGATAAGTGGGTGGATACGGCCCAAGGCAACACACACTGCCTAGTTTAGCTGGAGGGAGTGGAACTCAGCTCCAGGAAGTCCCAGAGAAGCGGAACCTTTGAGCTAGGGACCGTGGTTTCTGGCAGACACTTCCAGTTTGAGCACAGGGGCTTTTCACGTCACCTGCTGCAGACATCCACGCCCCACTAGGATGCATAGGCTGGGCTTTGTGCTACCTTTACTGGTCAGTCTCAACCTCAGGGAAGCCGCTAAAACACAGCGCCCTCGGGGCACAGCAGCGCTAATCACCTCTGAGGCACTTCCAGGGAGGGGGTGGGGAACTCTCTCCCAGAGCTCTAACTTATCTCAGGCACAGGAGCCGCTGCATCCATCCAGTCTGGGAGGAAGCTGGTAAAGAAGTAAATAAATAATTTCCTACCCCAGGGACAGACCCCAATACTACACAGAGAAAGAGCGGGTATCCAACCCCGAGGAAGTTAACAGCAGAGAGACAGCAGATAACAACCTAAAGGGGAACGATTCCTGCCCCCCATCACATAACTCTCTCCTAGAAGAGACTCTTAGAAAATTAAGGGAGTTTGAAGAAAAAGGGGGAAAGGAAAGGGAAGCTATGATAGAGAATAACAACGTCCTGAAATTGGAGTTGGAAAAAATAAAGAATTCACAGGAGATGCAGGGAAACAAAATTAGTGAATTAGAAAAGGTTAAAAAAAACACAGGAAAGTAGGATTTCTGAATTGGAAAAGATAAAAAAAGTCTCAAGAAAATAGAATTTCTGAATTGGAAAAAGAAAATAATTCTCAAAAAAAAAATTAGAGAAATGGAAAAAAATTCAATAGAGCAAAATAATTCATTTAAAAATGAAATTGGGCATTTACAAAAAGAACTAAAAACTGTGAAAGAAGAAAATAACTCCTTAAAAGTCAGGATGGAACAAATAGAAATGAATGATTCACAGAGAACCCAAGAATCAGTCAAACAAAAAAAAAAAAAAATGAGAAGTTGGAGAACAACATCAAATACTTACTGGGAAAATCTATAGACCTGGAAAATAGATCTAGGAGAGATAATCTGCGGATCATTGGACTTCCAGAAAACTATGACCAAAAAAAGAGCCTAGATTCTATTTTACAGGAAATTATCAAAGAGAACTGTCCAGAGATAATAGAAACAGAAGGGAAAGTAGATGTGGAAAGAATTCATCGAACTCCTTCTGAAATAGACCCTAAAAAAAGAACACCACGGAATATAGTGGCTAAGCTGCAGAATTACCACACAAAGGAGAGAATCCTGCAAGCAGCTAGAAAAAAACAATTTAAATACCAAGGTGCCACAATAAGGGTCACCCAAGATCTGGCTGCCTCCACATTAAAAGATAGAAGGGCCTGGAACCTGATATTCCAAAAGGCAAAAGATCAAGGACTGCAACCAAGAATGAACTACCCAGCTAAGTTTAGCATCTTTTTCCATGGAAGAAGATGGTCATTCAATGAAACAGAGGAATTCTATATGTTTCTAAGAAAAAAACCAGACTTAAACAAAAAATTTGATCTACATCCACAAGACTAAAGAGAAACAGAAAAAGGTACACAGAACCCTTGAGAACTGTAACTCTGTTGTGGGTATATAAAAAGTACTCAAGGATAATTTGATTTTACTGATATAAAAGAAAAAAAAGGGGGGTGTAGTAAAGGGAAGAAGGTTGGTTCAGAAAAAGGGGAAGGAATGATAAAAAGAGGGAAACTACATCCCAGGAAGAGGCATAGAAAATACACCATATCTGAGGGAACTTAGTGAGGGGGAGAATCATTGTGTGAATCTTACTCTCATCAGGAGAGGCTCAAAGAGTAAATAATTAACATATTTGTTTTTCAGAGAATTTTCTCTCACCTCATTAAAAGGGGGGAGAGGAAAAGGGAAAAGGAAAAGGAGAATAAGTGAAGGGACTTGGAGGGAGGGGGGGGATACTAAAAAAAAAAAGAGGGAGGGTTGCGCGTCACAAGGGGGGTCTGTAAATTAAATATCGGGGAGGGGGATCAGGGGGGTCAAGGGAAAAAACATAATCTGGGGATAATATGATGGCATGAAATACAGAATTAGTAATTTTAACTGCAAATGTAAATGGGATGAACGATCCCATCAAACGGAGACGGATAGCAGATTGGATCAAAAAGCAGAACCCTACAATATGTTGTCTACAGGAAACACACTTAAAGCAGGGAGATACATACAGAGTAAAGGTAAATGGTTGCAACAGAGACTATTATGCTTCAGGTAAAGCCAAAAAAGCAGGGGTAGCTATCCTTATCTCAGATCAAGCAAAAGCAGAAGTAGATCTAATTAAAAGAGATAAGGAAGGAAACTATATCCTGCTGAAAGGTAGCATAAATAATGAAGCCATATCGATACTAAACATATATGCACCAAGTGGTATAGCATCTAACTTTCTAAAGGAAAAGTTAAGAGAGTTGCAAGAAGAAATAGACAGTAAAACTATAATAGTGGGAGATCTCAACCTTGCACTCTCAGATTTAGACAAATCAAACCACAAAACAAACAGGAAAGAAATTAAAAAAGTAAATAGAACATTAGAAAAACTAGGTATGATAGACCTTTGGAGAAAACTGAATGGCAATAGAAAGGAATATACTTTCTTCTCAGCAGTTCATGGATCCTATACAAAAATAGACCATATATTAGGACATAAAGATCTCAAAATTAAATGTATGAAGGCAGAAATAATAAATGCCTTCTTCTCAGATCACAATGCAATAAAAGCTACATTTAGTAAGAAGGTAGGGGTAAATAGACCAAAAAGTTATTGGAAACTGAATAATCTCATCTTAAAGAATGACTGGGTGAAAGAGCAAATTATAGAAACAATTAACAATTTCACCCAAGATAATGACAATGATGAGACATCATACCAAAATCTTTGGGATGCAGCTAAAGCAGTAATAAGGGGAAATTTTATATCTTTAGAGGCTTATTTGAAGAAAATAGAGAAAGAGAAGATTAACGAATTGGGCTTACAACTTAAAAGGCTAGAAAAAGACCAAATTATAAACCCCCAACCAAAAATTAAACTTGAAATACAAAAATTAAAAGGAGAAATCAATAATATTGAAAGTAAAAAAAAAAACTATTGAATTAATAAATAAAACCAAGAGTTGGTTTTATGAAAAAGCCAATAAAATAAACCTTTGGTAAATTTGATAAAAAAAAAAGAAAGAGGAAAATCAAATTGATAGTCTTACAAATGAAAAGGGGGATCTTTCCACCAATGAAGAGGAAATTAGAGAAATAATAAGGAGTTACTTTGCCCAACTTTATGCCAATAAATTTGATAACTTAAGTGAAATGGATGACTGCCTCCAAAAATATAGGCTCCCTAGATTAACAGAGAAGGAGATAAATTGCTTAAATAGTCCCATTTCAGAAAAAGAAATAGAACAAGCTATTAATCAACTCCCCAGGAAAAAATCCCCAGGGCCAGATGGATTCACATGTGAATTCTACCAAACATTTAAAGAACAATTAGCCCCAATGTTATATAAATTATTTGAAAAAATAGGGGATGAAGGAGTCCTACCAAACTCCTTTTATGACACAGACATGGTACTGATACCTAAACCAGGTAGATTGAAAACTGAGAAAGAAAATTATAGACCAATCTCCTTAATGAATATTGATGCTAAAATCTTAAATAAGATATTAGCAAAAAGACTTCAGAAAATCATCACCAGGATAATACACTATGATCAAGTAGGATTTATTCCAGGAATGCAGGGCTAGTTTAATATTAGGAAAACTATTAATATAATTGACCATATTAATAATCAAATTAATAAGAACCATATGATCATCTCAATAGATGCAGAAAAAGCATTTGACAAAATCCAACATCCATTCCTGCTAAAAACTCTTGAGAGTATAGGAATAAATGGACTATTCCTTAGAATAATCAGGAGCATATATTTAAGACCTTCAGTAAGCATAATATGCAATAGAAATAAACTGCAACCTTTCCCAGTAAGATCAGGAGTGAAACAAGGTTGCCCACTATCACCATTACTATTCAATATAGTACTAGAAACACTAGCCTCGGCAATAAGAGCCGAGAAAGAGATTCAAGGAATTAGAGTAGGAAATGAGGAAATTAAACTATCACTTTTTGCAGATGACATGATGGTATACTTAGAGAACCCCAAAGACTCTGCTAAAAAGCTACTATAAATAATTCAAAATTTCAGCAAAGTGGCAGGATACAAAATAAATCCACATAAATCCTCGGCATTTTTATATATCACTAACAAAATGCAACAGCAAGAGATACAAAGAGAAATTCGATTCCAAACAAATGTTGAGAGTATAAAGTATTTGGGAATATATCTACCAAAGAACAGTCAGGAATTATATGAGCAACAAATCACTATTGATCAGAGAAATGCAAATTAAGACAACTCTGAGGTATCATTACACACCTGTCAGATTGGCTAAAATGACAGGAACAAATAACGATGAATGTTGGAGGGGCTGTGGGAAAACTGGGACACTGATGCATTGTTGGTGGAGTTGTGAAAGAATCCAACCATTCTGGAGAGCAATCTGGAATTATGCCCAAAAAGTTATCAAAATATGCATACCCTTTGACCCAGCCATACTACTACTGGGCTTATACCCCAAGGAACTACTAGAGAAGGGAAAGGGTCCTGTATGTGCCAAAATGTTTGTGGCAGCCCTTTTCATAGTGGCTAGAAGCTGGAAGATGAATGGATGTCCATCAATTGGAGAATGGTTGGGTAAACTATGGTATATGAATGTTATGGAATATTATTGTTCTATAAGAAATGACCAACAGGAGAAATACAGAGAGGCTTGGAGAGACTTACATCAACTGATGCTGAGTGAAACGAGCAGAACCAGAAGATCATTATACACTTCAACAATGATACTGTACGAGGATGTATGCTGATGGAAGTGGATTTCTTCAACATAGAGAAGAGCTAATCCAATTCCAATTGATTAATGATGGACAGAACCAGCTACATCCAGAAAAGGACTGGGAAATGAATGTAAACTGTTATTTTTACCTTCTGAATCCAATTCTTCCTGTGCAACAAAAAATTCGGTTCTACACACATATATTGTATCTAAATTATACTGTAATATATTTAACATATATAAGACTGCTTGCCATCAGGGGGAGGGGGTTGGGGGAGGAAGGGAAAAAATCTGAATAGAAGTAAGTGCAAGGGATAATGTTGTAAAAAATTACCCATGCATATGTACTGTCAAAAAATGTTATAATTATAAAATAAAATAAAAAATTAAAAAAAAAAAAAAAAAAAAAAAAAAAAAAAAAAAAAGGAATTATATGAGCAAAATTACAAAACACTTGCCACAAAAATAAAATCAGATTTAAATAATTGGAAAGACATTCAGTGTTCTTGGATAGGCCGAGCGAATATAATAAAGATGACAATACTCCCCAAACTAATCTATTTATTTAATGCTATACCAATCAGACTCCCAAGAAACTATTTCAATGACCTAGAAAAAATAACAACAAAATTCATATGGAAGAATAAAAGGTCGAGAATTGCAAGGGAACTAATGAAAAAAAACTCAGAGGAAGGTGGTCTAAGTATACCTCATCTAAAGCTATATTATATAGCAGCAGTCACCAAAACCATTTGGTATTGGCTCAGAAATAGACCGGTAGATCAGTGGAACAGATTAGATACAAAGGACAAAAAAGGGTACATATATAGCAACCTAATCTTTGACAAACCCAAAGATACCAACATTAGGGATAAAAATTCATTATTCGGAAAAAACTGTTGGGAAAACTGGAAATTAGTATGGCAGAAAGTAGATATAGATCCACACTTAACACCATATACCAAGATAAGATCAAAATGGGTCCATGATTTAGGCATAAAAAGGGAGATAATAAATAGATTAGAGGAACAGAGGATAATCTACCTCTCAGACTTGTGGAGGAGGAAGGAATTTATGACCAGAGGAGAACTAGAGATCATTATTGATCACAAAATAGAAGATTTTGATTACATCAAACTAAAAAGTTTCTGTACAAATAATACTAATGCAAACAAGATTATTAGGGAAGTAACAAATTGGGAAAATATTTTTAAAAACAAAGGTTCTGACAAAGGTCTCATTTCCAAAATATATAGAGAACTGACCCTAATTTATAAGAAACCGAACCATTCTCCAATTGATAAATGGTCAAAGGATATGAACAGACAATTCTCAGAGGAAGAAATTGAAACTATATCCACTCACATGAAAGAGTGTTCCAAATCACTACTGATCAGAGAAATGCAAATTAAGACCACTCTGAGATACCACTACACACCTGTCAGATTGGCTAAGATGACAGGAACAAATAATGATGAATGTTGGAGGGGATGTGGGGAAACTGGGACACTAATACATTGCTGGTGGAGTTGCGAAAGAATCCAGCCATTCTGGAGAGCAATCTGGAATTATGCCCAAAAAGTTATCAAACTGTGCATACCCTTTGACCCAGCAGCGCTACTACTGGGCTTATATCCCAAAGAAATACTAAAGAGCGGAAAGAGACATATATGTGCTAAAATGTTTGTGGCAGCTCTTTTTGTAGTAGCTAGAAACTGGAAGATGAATGGATGTCCATCAGTTGGAGAATGGTTGGGTAAATTATGGTATATGAAGGTTATGGAATATTATTGCTCTGTAAGAAATGACCAGCAGGAGGAATACAGAGAGGCCTGGAGAGACTTAAATCAACTGATGCTGAGTGAAATGAGCAGAACCAGAAGATCGCTGTACACTTCAGCAACAATGCTTTATGAGGATGTATTCTGATGGAAGTGGAAATCTTCAACATAAAGAAGATCCAACTCACTTCCAGTTGATCAATGATGAACAGAGGTAGCTACACCCAGAGAAGAAACACTGGGAAATGAATGTAAATTGTTAGCACTAATATCTATCTGCCCAGGTTGCATGTACCTTCGGAATCTAATGTTTATTGTGCAACAAGAAAATGATATTCACACACATATATTGTATCTAGACTATATTGTAACACATGTAAAATGTATGGGATTGCCTGTCATCGGGGGGAGGGAATAGAGGGAGGGGGGATAATTTGGAAAAATGAATACAAGGGATAATATTATAAAAATATATATAATAAAAAATTATTAAGTAAAAAAAATAAAGAAATAACTCTAGATTTTTAGTTAGGAACATGAATTTGCATCTCAACTTTGCAATTTCCTTTTTGATTTGAGCTAGTTACTGAAATTCTGAATGTGATCATCTGTAAGAGTACTTAATACTATTTGCACTGCTTACCTCATGAAACTGCTGTGAAGATAGAATGATATAATGATTGTAAAGTACTTTCTAATATGTAGAGTATTACATAAATGAGAAAAATACTATCACCACTATGAACACCATGAAAAAAGACCATATGAATACATTTGGGCCGTGTCTTTTGCAAGTACTTTATAGGATTTCTTGTTCTATTTGCACAACTCTGTATGCAATTTGTCCCCATAAAATGTCCTAGTAAATTTAATAAAAGCATTAAGTCTGAAAAAAAAGTCATTTAATTCAACCCATTTTTATTTCATACATTCCTATTTTTTCTTGATATCAACTAGTTTAAAGGGTCAAGTTGTTTTTTATTTGTTGTTATGTTTTACTAATACAATTAGGTAATTTCACCAAAAAATCCAATATGTACTTATTTATGTTTATAACCCAAATATCATGATGCCTAGGTCACTGCTCTTTCAACAATATTTTATAGCCTAAATTACAGAGTAAATTCATTTTATACTATGGAATAATTATGATGACCTCTGTTTTATACTACACTTTTAGGTCTGGTACAGTTAGGCCACCTTAATTTGCATTTTGTTCATTAGTTCCCTTGAAATTCTTGACCTTTTGTTCTTCCTGATGAACGTTATTATTTTTTCTAACTCTTTAAAATAATTTCTTGGGAGTTTTATTGGACAGTACTGAATAAATAGATTAATTTTGGTACTGTTGTCATTTTATTATATTAGCTCAAGCTACATATGAGCACTTGATATTTTTCCAGTTGATTAGATCTCACTTCATTTGTATGGAAAGTGTTTTGTAATTGAGTTCACATAATTCCTAACTTTGCCTTGGCAGATAGATTCCAAAATATTTTATATTATCTACAGTTATTTTAAATGAAATTTATCTTTGTTTCTCTTGCTGCTGGACTTTGTAACATATAAAGATTTATATGGATTTATTTTGTAGCCTGCTGTAGAGAGTCACGGATGGAACAACTCTGAAGGAACCCTGCTGATGACTCTGGTTTGGCTCGCCATCCCCCTAGTGGTGTCTTGGTCCTCCTGAGAAGTCAGAGAGCATAACAATCTGTGTTGTAATTAAAGCAGTTATATTAATGGAGCAAGAAGATATCTGCCCACAACAGCAAGTGATTTGTGCTGTATCCTTTATCCTATATGCAGAGTTTCCTATAGTTAGTACATGCAAAGTAAGCTATAGTTATATAAGTGTATTATGATATATAAAACTGAGAAATTTTTCAATAAATGGATTCCTGTTTGACCATCTGTTAAGGTACATGTCAATTATCTGAGAGCATCCACATCTGTGAATCATAAAATCTAAAAGAGCAAGAAAGCCTTGCTGACACAGATGTTGTGGAAAGGAATGAGATAAATTGGAGGCAGAAGGAAGAGGAGACAACATAATGGCCTCTCGGTCTCCTTGTATCATCCTCTCACAGGAGGAGATCCATTTTGCAGGTCTGGATTGGATCTCCAGCAGCCACTGTCAGATGGCTCCTGGTAGCACAACAACCATCTTTGTGAGTTCTGCTCCTTCACCTCTCACCCATGATCAGGATTTGGACTGGCATCAAAATCCTCTAGTGAGCAGGTCCAGATATCCTGAAACTTTGCTAAAGTTGTGAATTCTTTCTACTGTTTTTAGTTGATTGTTTAGGATTCTTTAAGTATACTATCAGAACATGTGCAGAGAGTGATAATTTGGTTTCCTCATTATATACTTTAATTCCTTTAATTTCTTTTTCTTCTCATATTGCCAAAGCTAACATTTCTAATACAATATTGAATAGTAAAGGGGATAGTGGGTAGCCTGATTTCACCCTTGATCTTACTGGGAATGGGTATAATTTGCCTTCATTATATCTGATGTTTGATGATGGCTTTAAATAGATGCTACTGATCATTTTAAGAAAAACTCCATTTCTTCCTATACTCTGTAGTGGTTTTAATATGAATGGGTATTGGATTTTGTCAAATGCTTTTTTTCTGCATCTATTGAGATTACCATATGATTTTTGTTAGTGTGATTACTGATATAATCAATTATATTTCCTAACATTGAGCCAACCCTGCATTCCTGGTAAAGCCTACTTTGTCATGGTATATTATCCTGGGGATGACTTTATGTAACTTCTTTGCTAATGTTTTATTTAAAATTTTTGCATCATTGTTCATTAGGGAAATTGGTCTATAATTTTCTTTCTCTATTTTAATTTTATCTGGTTTAGATATTAGCACCATGTCTGTGTCATAAAAATAATTTGGTAGGATTCTTTCCCTATTTTCCCAAATACTTTGCACAGTATTGGAATTATTTTTTCTTTAAATGTTTGTCATCCATCTCTAAATGTCAATATAATGTAAATTCACTGGGCCGTGGAGAACTTTTTCTTAGGGAATTGATTACTATCTTGTTCTATTTTTTTTCCTAAAATGGTACTATTTAAGTAATTTATTTCCTGCTCTGTTAATCTGGGAAGTCTATAATTTTGTAAGTATTCATTCGATTCACTTAGATTAGAAGTTGGGATACAGTTGGGCAAAATAGCTTCTAATTATTGCTCTAATTTCCTCTTCATCAGTGGAAAGTTTACACTTTTCATTTTTGTTTATTTATTCTGTTTTTCATTGAAGCTATTTATTATCAAAACCTATGCAAGGATATTTTTTCAACATTGTGTCTTGCAAAACCCTGTGTTCCAATTTCCCCTTTGCCTCCACCTCCTCCCCTAGATGGCAAGTAATCCAATATATGTTAAACATGGTAAAATTTATGTAAATCCAACATAGGCATATTTATTTATACAATTATATTGGAGCACAGGAAAAATCAGATCAAAAAGGAAACAAATGAGAAAGAAAATAAAATTGTTGTCAACAACAAAAGAAGTAAAAATTCTATGTTGTGATCCACAGTCCTCATTCTGGATGTACATGGCTCTCATCATCACAAGATCATTGGAACTGGCCTAAATCATCTCATTGTTGAGAAGAACTACATGCAACAAAACTGATCATCATATAATCTTGCTGTTGCCACATACAATGAACTCCTCAGTTTCCAGTTTCTTGCCACTATCCCATGTTCTTATAATTTGCTAGTAATAACACACTTAATGTCTAAATCATGAACCTATTTTGACCTTGTCTTGGCATATGGTATTAGGTGTGGGTTTCTGCCTAGGTTTGGCCATATTTGTTTCCAATTTTCCCAACAGATTTTGTCAAATAGTGAAGTTCTTATCCCAAAAGTTAGGGTCTTTGGGTTTATCAAACGCTAGATTGTTATTTTCACCCTATCTGGTTTAGGTATCAGCACCACAACCATGTCATAAAAGAAATTTGGTAGGAGTCTTTCTTTCTTTCTTAATTTATTCAAATAGTTTATATACTATTGGAATTTATTGTTCTTTAAATATTTGGTAGAATTCATATGTAAATTCAGCAGTGCTGGAGATTTTCTTAGGCAGTTGATTAATAACTTGTTTTACTTCTTTTTCTTTTTTTATTAATTTAATAATTATAACTTTTTTTTTTTTTACAGTACATATGCATGGGTAATTTATAACAACATTATCCCTTGCACTCACTTCTGTTCTGAATTTTCCCCTCCTTCCCTCCACCCTCTCCCCTAGATGGCAGGCAGTCCCATACATTTTAAATGTGTTATAGTATATCCTAGATACAATATATGTGTGGAGAATCAAATTTCTTGTTCCACAGGAAGAATTGGATTCAGAAGATAAAAAATAACCTGAGAAGAAAAACAAAAATGAAAACAGTTTACACTCATTTCCCAATGTTCCTTCTCTGGGTGTAGCTGATTCTGTCCATCATTGATCAACTGAAACTGAATTAGATCTTCTCTTTATGGAAGATATCCACTTCCATCAAAATATATCCTCATACAGTATCATTGTTGAAGTATATAATGATCTCCTTATTCTGCCCATTTCACTCAGCATCAATTCATGTAAGTCTCTCCAAGCCTCTCTGTATACATCCTGCTGGTCATTGCTTACAGAACAATAATATTCCATAAAATTTATATACCATAATTTACTCAACCATTCTCCAATTCATGGGCATCCATTCATTTTCCAGTTTCTAGCCATTACAAAAAGGGCTGCCAAAAATATTTTGGCACATTCAGGTCCCTTTCCCTTCTTTAGTATTTCCTTGGGATATAAGCCCAGTAGTAGCATTGCTGGATCAAAGGGTATGCACAGTTTGATAATTTTGGGTCATAATTCCAGATTGTTCTCCAGAATGATTGGATTCTTTCACAACTCCAACAATAATGTATTAGCGTCCTAGTTTTCATACATTCCCTCCAAAATTCATGATTATTTTTTTTCTGTCATCTTAGCCAATCTGACAGGAGTGTAGTGGTATTGTGTTGTCTATGTGGTATAGTGAATTGTCTTAATCTGCATTTCTTTGATCAATTGTGATTTGGAACACTCTTTCATGTGAGTGGAAATAGTTTTAATTTCATCATCTGAAAATTGTCTGTTCATATCCTTTGACCATTTATCAATTGGAGAATGGCTTGATTTCTTATAAATTAAAGTCAATTCTCTGTATATTTTGGAGATGAGGCCTTTATCAGAACCTATAACTGTAAAAATTTTTTCCCAATTTCTTACTTCCCTTCTAATCTTGTTTGCATTAGTTTTGTTTGTTCAGACACTTTTTAATTTGGTGTAATCAAAATGTTCTATTTTGTGATCAACAATGGTCTCTAGTTCTCCCTTGGACACAAACTCCTTCCTCCTCCACAAGTCTGAGAGGTAAACCATCCCATGTTCCTCCAATTTATTTATGATTTCGTTCTTTATGCCTAAATCTTGGACCCATTTTGATCTAATCTTAATATGTGGTGTTAAATGTGGGTCCATGCCTAGTTTCTGCCATCCTAATTTCCAGTTTTCCCAGCAGTTTTTGTCAAATAATGAATTCTTATCCCAAAATTTGGGATCTTTGGGTTTGTCAAAGATTAGATTGCTATTTTTATTCACTATCTTACCCTGTGAACCTAACCTATGCCACTGATCAACTAGTCTATTTCTTAGCCAATACCAAATGGTTTTGGTGACTGTTGCTTTATAATATAGCTTTAAATCAGGTACACTTAGACCACCTTCCTCTGACTTTTTTTTCATTAGTTCCCTTGCAATTCTCGACCTTTTATTCTTCCATATGAATTTTGTTGTTATTTTTTCTAGGTCATTAAAATACTTTCTTGGGAGTCTGATTGGTATAGCACTAAATAAATAGATTAGTTTGGGGAGTATTGTCATCTTTATTATATTCGCTCGGCCTATCCAAGAACACTGAATGTCTTTCCAATTATTTAAATCTGACTTTATTTTTGTGGCAAGTGTTTTGTAATTTTTCTCATATAATTCCTGACTTTTCTTTGGTAGATGGATTCCCAAATACTTTATACTATCGACCGTTATTTTAAATGGAATTTCTCTTTGTATCTCTTGCTGTTGGATTGTGTTGGTAATATATAAAAATGCTGAGGATTTATGTGAATTTATTTTGTATCCTGTGACTTTGCTAAAATTCTGAATTATTTCTAATAGCTTTTTAGTAGAGTCTTTGGGGTTTTCTAAGTATGCCATCATGTAATCTGTGAAAAGTGATAATTTGATTTCCTCATTTCCTACTCTAATTCCTTGAATCTCTTTCTCGGCTCTTATTGCCAAGGCTAGAGTTTCTAGTACTATATTGAATAGTAATGGTGATAGTGGGCAAACTTGTTTCACTCCTGATCTTACAGGGAAAGGTTCTAGTTTATCACCATTACATATGATGTTTACTGAAGGTTTTAAATATATGCTCCTTATTATTTTAAGGAATAGTCCATTTATTCCTACACTCTCAAGCGTTTTTAGTAGGAATGGATGTTGGATTTTATCAAATGCCTTTTCTGCATCTATTGAGATGATCATATGGTTTTTATTAATTTGATTATTAATATGGTCAATTATACTAATAGTTTTCCTAATATTAAACCAGCCCTGCATTACTGGTATAAATCCCACTTGGTCATAGTGTATTATCCTGGGGATGATTTTCTGAAGTCTATTTGCTAATATCTTATTTAAGATTTTAGCATCAATATTCATTAAGGAAATTGGTCTATAGTTTTCTTTCTCAGTTTTCGATCTACCTGGTTTAGGTATCAGTACCATGTCTGTGTCATAGGAGGAATTTGGTAGCACTCCTTCAATCCCTATTTTTTTAAATAGTTTACATAGCATTGGAGTTAGTTGTTCTTTAAATGTTTGGTAGAATTCACATTTAAATCCATCTGGTCCTGGGGACTTTTTCTTAGGAAGTTGGTTAATAGCTTGGTCTATTTCTTTTTCTGAGATGGGAGTATTTAGACTACTTACTTCTTCCTCTGTTAATCTGGGCAAGCTATATTTTTGAAGGTATTCTTCCATTTCATTTAAGTTATCGAATTTATCAGCATAAAGTTGAGCAAAGTAGCTCCTAACTATTGTTCTAATTTCCTCTTCATTAGTGGTGAGTTCACCCTTTTCATTTTCAAGACTATCAATTTTCTTTTTCTCTTTCCTTTTTTTAATCAGGTTTACTAAGGATTTGTCTATTTTGTTGGTTTTTTCATAAAACCAACTCTTAGTTTTATTAATTAATTCAATAGTTTTTTTACTTTCAATTTTATTAATCTCACCTTTTATTTTTTGAATTTCAAGTTTTGTGTTTGTCTGGGGGTTTTTAATTTGTTCCTTTTCTAGCAATTTTAGTTGTAAGCCCAATTCGTTGGCCCTCTCTTTCTCTATTTTATGCAAGTAGGCCTGTAGAGATATAAAACTTCCCCTTATTACTGCTTTGGCTGTATCCCACACATTTTGGTATGATGTCTCATTATTGTCATTTTCTTGGGTGAAGTTATTAATTATGTCTATGATTTGCTGTTTTACCCAATCATTCTTTAGTATAAGATTATTTAGTTTCCAATTATTTTTTAGTCTATTTTCCCCTGGCTTTTTATTAAATGTTATTTTGATTGCATTATGGTCTGAAAAGGATGCATTTACTATTTCTGCCTTACTGCATTTGATTTTGAGGTTTTTATGCCCTAGTATAAGATCAATTTTTGTATAGGTTCCATGAACTGCTGAGAAGAAAGTATATTCCTTTCTGTCTCCATTTAGCTTTCGCCAAAGATCTATCATATCAAACTTTTCTAGTATTCTATTTACCTCTTTGACTTCTTTCTTATTTATTTTGTGGTTTGATTTATCTAATTCTGAGAGTGCAAGGTTGAGATCTCCCACTATTATAGTTTTGCTATCTATTTCCTCTTGCAGCTCTCTTAATTTCTCTTTTAAGAATTTAGATGCTGCACCACTTGGTGCATACATGTTTAATATTGATACTGCTTCACTATTGATGCTTCCCTTTAGCAGGATATAATGCCCTTCCTTATCTCTTTTAATTAGATCAATTTTTGTTTTTGCTTGATCTGAGATGAGGATGGCTGCTCCTGCTTTTTTGGTTTTGCCTGAAGCATAATAGATTCTGCTCCACCCTTTTACTTTTAGTTTGAATGTCTCATCCTGTTTCAGGTGTGTTTCCTGTAAACAACATATAGTAGGATTCTGACTTTTAATCCAGTCTGCTAACTGCTTCCTCTTTATGAGGCAGTTTGCCCCATTCACATTTATGGTTAGAAGGACTAATTCTATAATGCTTGCCATCCTATTAACCCCTGCTTATGCTTTTCCCCTTTCCTTCCCTTTTACCCTCCTATCCAGTATTAAACTGGTAAACACCACTTGCTTTTCACAACCCTCCCTTTTTAGGATCCCTCCCCCACCTTAAAGATCCTCCCCTTATTTGACCCCTTTTCCTCGAAATTACTGTATTCCCTTCCCCTTAGCTTACTCCTTCCCTTTCACTTTTCAATGAAGTGGAAGAAGTTTCACCATAAATCGAATATGTCTATTGATACACGCTATGTTCATCTCCCTCCTTTCTTTCTCTCAGATATAATAGATTACCTTTGCCTCTTCATGAGATGTAGTACCACCACTTTATACTTTTTTATGATATAATCTCCTTTCCACCTCTAGTTTCTAAGACAAATTGTCCATATGTTCTTTACATATTTTTTTGACAGAAGTATAGTTCTCAAGATTTCTTTTTACCTTTTTAGAAATCTCTTGAGTTCTGTATTTGAAGATCAAACCTTTTATGTAGGTCTGGTTTTTTTCATCAAAAATAGATGGAATTCATTTATTTTGTTAAATGTCCATCTTCTTCCCTGGAAAACGATGCTCATTCTTGCTGGGTAAGTTATTCTTGGCTGCATACCAAGTTCCTTAGCCTTTCAGAATATTATGTTCCAGGCCCTTCATTCTTTTAATGTGGATGCTGCTAGATACTGGGTTATCCTTATTGTGGATCCTCCATATCTGAATTGTTTTTTTCTAGCAGCTTCCAATATCTTTTCCTTTGTCTGATGGTTCTTGAACTTGGCCACTATATTTCTTGGCGTTTTGATTTTAGGGTCCCTTGTGTGAGCTGCCTGTCTTGCTCTGGCTGTCTGCCCTCAGTCTGCTGCCCAGTCTGATTGACCCTTCCCCGAGCAAACACAGACCTTTTCTGGCGACTTTCAAGGATGTCTTCTCTTGGTGATAATTTGTGGATTTCTTTCTGGGTCAAGCATTAAGTCAGAGGCTTGTCATGAAGTAAGTTCTGAGAGAAAACGAGGAGCTCAAGCAGCTGTCTGCCTCCACGCCGCCATCTTGGCCGGAAGTCCCTCTCCTCTAATTGATTTATGATCTCATTCTTTATGCCTAAATCATGGACCCATTTTGATCTTATCTTAGTATATAGTATTAAATGTCGGTCCATGACTAGTTTCTGCCATGCTAATTTCCAGTTTTCCCAGCAGTTTTTGTCAAATAATAAATTCTTATCCCAAAAGTTGGGATCTTTGGGTTTGTCAGACACTAGCTATTTTTATTCACTATCTTACCCTATGAACCTAACCTATTCCACTGATCTACTAATCTATTTCTTGTGACCAAAGGAGAACTAGAGATCATTATTGATCACAAAATTGAAAATTTTGATCACATCAAATTAAAAAGCTTTTGTACAAATAAAACTAATGCAAACAAGATTAGAAGGGAAGTAAATTGGGAAAACATTTTTTGTGTTTGTCAAATTCTCGACCTTTTGTTCTTCCATATGAATTTTGTTGTTATTTTTTCTAGATCATTAAAATAGTTTCTTGGGAGTCTGATTGGTATAGCACTAAATAAATAGATTAGTTTAGGGAGTATTGTCATCTTGATTATATTCACTCAGCCTATGCAAGAGCACTTAAAGTCTTTCCAATTATTTACATCTGACCTTATTTTTGTGGCAATTGTTTTGTAATTTTACTCGTATAATTCCTGACTTACCTTTGGTAGATATATTCCCAAATATTTTATACTATCGACAGTTATTTTGAATGGAATTTCTCTTTGTATCTCTTGCTGTTGGATTGTGCTGATAATGTAAAAAATGCTGAGGATTTACATGGATTTATTTTGTAATCTGCAACTTCACTAAAAATCTGAATTATTTGTAATAGCTTTTTAGCAGAGTCTTTGCGGTTATCTAAGTCATGTCATCATGTCATCTACAAAGAGTGATAGTTTGATTTCCTCATTTCCTACTCTAATTCCTTGAATCTCTTTCTTGGCTCTTATTGCTGAGGCTAGTGTTTCTAGTACAATATTGAATAATAATGGTGATAGTGGGCAACCTAGTTTCACTCCTGATCTTACTGGGAAAGGTTCCAGTTCATAGCCATTACATATGATGTTTACTGACGGTATTAAATATATGCTCCTAATTATTTTAAGGAATAGTCCATATATTCCTATACTCTCGAGTATTTTTAGTAGGAATGGATGTTGAATTTTATCAAATGCTTTTTCTGCATCTATTGAGATAATCATATGGTTATAGTTAATTTGGTTATTGACATAGTCGATTTTCAAATAATTTACATAGCATAGGAGTTAGTTGTTCTTTAAATGTTTGGTAGAGTTCACATGTAAATCCATCTGGTCCTGGGGATTTTTTCTTAGGGATTTGGTTAATAGCTTGTTCTATTTCTTTTTCTGAAATGTGACTATTTAGACTATTTACTTCTTCCTCTGTTAATCTGGGCAAGCTATATTTTTAAAGGTATTCTTCCATTTCATTTAAGTTATTGAATTTATTGTCATAAAATTGAGCAAAGTAGCTCCTAACTATTGTTCTATGTTCCTCTTCTTTAGTGGTAAGTTCTCCCTTTTCATTTTTAAGACTAACAATTTGCTTTTCCTCTTTCCTTTTTTTAAATCAGATTTACTAAGGGTTTGTCTATTTTGTTGGTTTTTTCATAGAACCAGCTCTTAGTTTTATTGATTAATTCAATAGTTTTTGTGTATTTGTTTGTTTACATTCAATTTTATTAATCTCACGTTTTATATTTAGAATTTCAAGTTTCATGTTTGTTTGGGAATTTTTAATTTGTTCCTTTTCTAGCATTTTTAGTTGTAAGCCCAATTCATTGATATTCTCTTTCTCTATTTATTGCAAGAAAGCCTCTAGAGATATAAAACTTCCCCTCATTACTGCTTTGGCTGTATTCCACACATTTTGGTATGACATCTCATTATTGTCATTTTGTGAAGTTATTAATTGTGTCTATGATTTGCTGTTTCACCCAATCATTCCTTAGTATGAGATTATTTAGTTTCCAATTATTTTTGGTCTATTTTGCCCTGGCTTTTTATTGAATTTAATTTTCATTTCATTGTGGTCTGAAAAGGATGCATTTACTATTTTTGCCTTACTGCATTTGATTTTGAGATTTTTATTTCCTAGTATATGATTAATTTTTGTATAGGTTCCATGAACTGCTGAGAAGAAAGTGGATTCCTTTCTGTCTCCATTTAGCATTCGCCAAAGATCTATCATATCAAACTTTTCTAGTATTCTATTTACCTCTTTGACTTCTTTCTTATTTATTTTGTGGTTTGTGCAAGGTTGAGATCTCCCACTATTATAGTATTGCTGTCTATTTCTTCTTGCAGCTCTCTGAATTTCTCTTTTAAGAATTTAGATGCTGCACCACATATATATTTTATTTTGATACTGCTTTGTTATCTATTCTACTTTTTAGCTGGATATAATTCCCTTCCTTATCTCTTTTAATTAGATCAATTTTTGGTTTTGCTTTATCTGAGGATGGCTATGCCTGCTTTTCTGGCTTAGCCTGAAGCAGAATAGATTCTGCTCCACCCTTTTACTTTTAGTTTGAATGTTTCAGGTGTATTTCCTGTAAACAACATGTTAGTAGGATTTTGGCTTTTAATCCAGTCTGCTAAATGCTTCCTCTTTATGGGGGAGTTTACCCCATTCACATTAATGGTTAGAATGACTAATTCTATATTGCTTGCCATCCTGTTAACCCCTGCTTATGCTTCTCTCCTTTCCTTCCCTCTTATCCCCCTACCCAATATTAAACTTGTGAAAACCACTTGCTTTTCACAGACCTCCCTTTTTATTATCCCTCTCCCACCTTAAAGTTCCTCTTCCTATTTTACCCCTTTTCCTCACAATTTCTGTATTCCATTCCCCTTAGCTTGCTCCTTCCCTCTCACTTTTCAATGAAGTGGAAGAAGTTTCACTATGAATCGAATATGTCTATTAATACACACTATGTTCATCTCCCTCCTTTCTTTCTCTCAGATATAATAGGTTACCTTTGCCTCTTCATGAGATATAGTACCACCACTTTACACTTTTTTAAGATATTATTTCCTTTCCACCTCTAGTTTCTAGGACAAATTGTACATGTGTTCTTTACATATCTTTATGGCAGAAATATAGTTCTCAAGATTTCTTTTTATCTTTTTAGAAATCTCTTGAATTCTGTATTTGAAGATCAAAAATTTTGTGTAGATTTGGTTTTTTCAAAAAGAATTGATGAAATTCATTTATTTCATTAATTGTTCATCTTCTTCCCTGGAAAACTATGCTCATTTTTGCTAGGTAAGTTATTCTTGGCTGCATACCAAGTTCCTTAGCCTTTTGGAATATCATATTTCAAGCCCTTCCTTTTTTCAATGTGTATGCTGCTAGATCTTGGGTTATCCTTATTGTGGCTCCTCCATATCTGAATTGCTTTTTTCTAGCAGCTTCCAATACTTTTTCCTTTGTCTGATGGTTCTTGAATTTGGCCATTATATTTCTTGGCGTTTTGATTTTAGGGTCCCTTTCAGTAGGTGATAGATGATTTTTTTCAATGTTTATTTTACCCTCTGTTTCCAAAACAGAGTTTTGGAAGTTCTCTTTGCATTTTCCAAAACAGAGTTTTGGCAGTTCTCTTTGATAATTTCCTGGAAAATAGTGTCCAGGCTCTTTTTTTTCCTCACATTTTTCAGGGAGTCCGATTATTCTCAAATTGTCTCTCCTGGATCTGTTTTCCAGTTCTGTTGTCTTTCCAATAAGGTACTTGACATTCTTTTCAATTGTTTAGTTTTTCTGGTTTTGCTTGACTACTTCTTGCTTTCTCCTTGTGTCATTCCTTTCTACTTGTTTGAGTCTAATTTTCAATGATGTATTTTCTTCACTCACTTTTTTATATCTTTTTGTAATTGTCCAATTGAGTTTTTAAGTGAGTTTTTTTGTTCTATGGAATTTTTTTCCATTTCATCAATTTTATTTTTTAGAGAGCTGTTTTTTTTTTTTTTTTTCCAGCTCACTAACCCTGTTTTCCTTGGAGTTGTTTTTCAATGATTTGATTTCTTTATCCACTCTGTCTTTAAATGCATGTTATAACTTCGTTTATTTGTAGGATGGAGAAAAGAAAAGTGAGGCTTCAGGCAAGAACACTGGGAGTCATGGCAGTAGTCAAGTTAGGATGTGCCATGGTTCTGAGAGAAAAGGCAAAAATTTAAGAAATATTATGGTTATAGAATTGACAAGACTTCAGGATTTGGTAATTTATTGAATAACAAAGATCAGATGGACCAAGGAGTAGAGAATGTCTCTGATGTTGCTAACTGTATAACTGTATGGCTAGCAATACCCTCAATAGAAGTTAGGAAATTTGGAAGAGAAATGCATTTGAGAGGGAAAAGATATTAATTTCTCTTTTGAATGCATTGACTTTGAAATTCCTAAGGACCACTCAGTTTGAAATGAGCAGTGATCAGCTGATGATGAAAGGGTAGAGCTCAGGAGGAAAACTCAGGTTTAAAACATAGGTCAAGAGTCACTTGTCCCCATGATGAAAATTGAATTCAGTGAAAGATTATCTAGTACTCTTTTCCTATTGTCTAGATCAGTACAAGTAGATAGTTATTTCATATAAACAATTCACAATTGTTAAGTAAAATAAAATATTATGGATAATTGTAAAGCAGAAGAATGACCTACTTCTCTTAGTGCATTGCTGCCACTGCTCTTCCAACCCCCAATGATCTTCAGAGTTTTGGAATTACAACAGGAAATGGGAAATGAACTGAAGTTAATTTACCTTTGGTGTCCTTAAGAGCAGGAATTGGTGAGCCAAGCATCTCCATTTCTTTCTTTAGCCACTGGAATCCAAATTTTATATATTTTATTTTTTAATGTCACTATCTTCCTACCAAAAACTCTGTCAATATACTCTAATATATATATATGCATATATATATGCATATGTATATGTCTATGTATATACTCATAAATTTATAGAATATGTTATATGTATATATATACACTATACATAAATATATATATATATATACATATATATATATATATATATGCACATAGATTTCAAATAGCTAAAAAAATGGTAGTATTTCAACGTAAAAACTAAAAGACACCAACTGATAATCCCCACCTGTTTTTCTTTGCAGTGGATGGAATAGAACCTTTTAGTCCATGGTGTCTGAAATAGAATTTGTGAAACACTGTGTAATTTCTTTGGTATTTCATTAGTGATAAAACTACAAGTTCATCACCTAGGTCTGCTTGAAGCATACTATAAAACATAGCTTTCAAAGTGACCTATAATTTTCTCTGTAATGGAGGTGCTTTCTTTGTCACAATACAGACAGGGTATTCAAGTCTCTGGGAAAGAAATTATTAACAGAACCATATTGTGATGTCACATAAGAAAGTCTTGACCTTGCCATTTTCATAACCATATAGAAATGAGGAGTCCAGAATTGATAAAAGGTTTAACTGACATCGCCTTATGTGCTTCTAAAATTATATGTATATTCTTACAGAACTGGGCAATAGCCCATATACAAAACACATCTAGGAAATAAAACTGCTAGAGGCTGAAATTGATATATGCTTGCAAATACCATTTAGAAAAGTCCTAAAGATCCTAGCGTGAAATTTGTTTTGTTTTGTTTTTCTTTAATTGGAACTCTCTAATCTTTAAGATACCTCTAGATTTTTCAATTTATTTATTTTAAGATAGGAATATATCCATAATCACATCCAGATTTATAAAACATTGGATCTTTTTTAGAGGTGAAGAGACAACTCAAATTAAATTAGCATTTGCATACATGGGGTAATGGAGGAGCCAGCTGTTCATTACATTTCAGTTAATATACAGGTTTCTACCTTTTAACTTGATCTTGGAATCTATAACACAATGAATTAAGACTCAACATTTTGCCAAGAAAGCACTTGAAAAGCAAGTCTGTAGATCACCACATTTATCTCCTTTCCCACCCCCACCACTACATACCCTAACTCTGACTCATTTGTACATCCTGATGCTACTTCTTACCTCTTGGAATTAGGAAGCAGGTAAGCATCTGTGCTTGTCAATAGTATTCTAAAAAAAAAAAAAGGGAAGAAAGAAAAAGAAGGAAGAAAGGAAGGAAGGAAGGAAGGAAGGAAGGAAGGAAGGAAGGAAGGAAGGAAGGAAGGAAGGAAGGAAGGAAGGAAGGAAGGAAGGAAGGAAGGAAGGAAGGGAAGGAGGGAGGGAAGGAAGGAAGAGGGAGGGAGGAAGGGTAGATATTGATTAGGCAATGGGAAAAAGGAGGTCTTGAAATTCAGATAACTATAGGTTTTCCATATACTCTGTCTTCAGGGTTCCTTTCCAGATATTTAACCATGCAACTAAAGCTACCTTGGCACTATCTCTTTAGACATTCCAAAACTTGACTGCTTAATTCTCAAATGTAATGTTCTCTAAAACTAATTGTTATTTTGCTTTTGTCACTGTATTTATTATGTTAACTCCATGTATTTTTAAGTCAATCTATACCTGAAGAAGAGTCCTTTGATCTATTAAATTTTTCAATGTTTGTTATTTTTAATAATGGCAAATTATTTTAACAGCAAATATGTTACTAAAACTAGGAGACTAATTTCTTGGTCCCTTTTCTAGAGTTTCTGTTTTTAAGAACCAAAAAATTGATGAAGATAAGTTCTATGATGGGACATAAGAAGGCCCAATAAAGAACACTGACAACAAATGCTTTAGAGATGAATCAATGCAGGTTTAATTTTGTACAATAAATTCGTCTAAGTTGGAGTTTTTGAAGACAATAGGGTTATTTAAATTCCACCCTGAAAACAGACTGACAGTTTTGCTGAGGATACTATTCTGTCCCAAATCCTATCTCAAAACTACATCTTCCTTCCCACAGCCCAATGAAAAGCATTTTTTTTCTTTTTTCCTTCTTTTAGATACACTCAAAACCCTACTCAGCAACTCAGGATTTTCTCCCATGGGAAACAAAGGTTACATACTTAAAAAAAGAAAAGAAAAGGATCAGAAAAAGCAAATTATAGCCACCCACTAAATGAATTTTTATGAATCTATGGCCAGACTTTCATTTTCTCTGCAGACCTCTGAGTATAATTTATTTTTTCATGTCTCTTACATAAAATGTTTCCCTCTTTCACAGTTTCTTTTTTTAAAGCATAACTAATAATAAATATGAAAATGAAATAAAATAAAAAGCAAAAGCAAACTTTACTTGTCACTTTCACCAGTAACATCACTATATGTACATGAAACACTTGCCTAAAAGTCTGAATTTTCCAACAGGAGCTATACATTTTCAACCTGCTTTGAGACACCACCTGCCTAACAAAACCAAAAGAAACTGAGAAAATACATTATAAAGTAAAAACAATCCCCAAAAAACCTTTTAAAGAAATATAATAATTGATGACACTTCTCAGAAATTTCATAAATAAGAAAGCATTAGGAAATGGCATCTAAGATCTAGTTTGCAATGAAACACCTAACTTTAAAGCTAACATTGTACTCAAAACTGTAAGTACACAGGGTTTGAAAGATGGGTTTCCAGAACACTACTGGAGACATCCTTTGTTTTTGGATAAGATAAGGTACAAGACTGGAATACATGATTATGTATTTCATACTTTTGTATTTTCTGTTCATAGACCTACAAGCTTCACACTCAAATCATACAGAAGGAAAATAGAGAGCACTGTTTAGAAAGATTTAATTTCAATAGCAGAAAACTGAGCATAATTAAAATGTCCGTGTATTTTTTAATTGAAAGAGTGTTTTCCTAAACACTGAGAAGTAGGCCTACTGTTTTTATCTTTATCATTGCTATTGTATATTTCAGAATTCATTTGTAAGACTACAGAAAGGAAATAAGATATATTAAAATTGAATGAAACACAATTTGAAATGATCATTCTTATGATTAATAATAATAAATATAACTAATAACAAAATTATCTAGGATCTGAATAATACTTTAAGATTTGCAAAACACTTTATGTACATTATCTTTACTCTGAAAATAACCCTAGGAAGATAGATACTATTATTACCCACCTTTTAAAGGAAACTGAGGGAGACAGATGATAAATAAAACAGACATAGCAAGCATTTGAGCCTGGATTGCAACATAAGTCTTCTAGATTCTCAGTCAAATGTTCAACCACTGTGCCACTTAACTACTTCATTACAACTTTTTTTTTTCAATATGCAGAAGGATTTGTCATAGGCTTGTTTTATTTTGAAATATACAATAGCAAACCCACATTTTACTCATAAACATTCTCCTTACAGAATTTTATGAACACGACTGTGTTGTAGAATAGAGTACATGAGAGTATGTGGTTTAGTCAAATGAATGCTGAATTTGAGAATAGGAGTTCTAATTCATGACATTCGGGAAATTCAGACTCTTCTCTGGCTTCAGTGCTTGTCATTTAAAAGAAAGAGACAGTGAGAGAGATAGAGATAGAGAGATGGAGATAAATACACAGCCACAGAGACAGACAGAGCCATGGGAAAAAATCAAGTAGATGATGAAAATAAGGTTCTTCTGGATCTAAATGCAAAGAATACAAAGTAGGACTTATTGAAATAGACACTGTATATAGGAGAAGAATCTTGGAACTTAAGCATAGAAGGAAAGCAGATCATCATTTCATATAGATTTTAACTTGTTTTCATGAGCTTCAGCTCTCCCACCTCTCCTATGATTACATCAAATATCCTTTGTTTCTCCTCTACTCAAATTCTTTGTCAAAATCAAGCAATCTCCAGCTTTTTGCAAGACCATTTGGGGTTTTCTTGACAAAGATACTAACGTTGTTTGCCATTTCTTTCTCCAGATCATTTTCAAGAGAGAAAGTGAGGCAAACAGGTGTTCAAGATCACATAGCTAGTACATTCTGAGGCTATATTTTAACTCAGAAAAATGGGTTAAAGAGCTCTATTCCTTGTGCCTATTGCTCTATTCATTAAGTGCCTTGTTATTGCATCAAGAATAAAATATACTGCTTTGTTTTCTTTTTTATTATATTTAATTTTATTTTATTTTGGTTACACATGCAAAATTTTTTTTTACATATTTCCTTATGAATCATGTTGGGAGAGAAAAATCTGAACAAAAGGTGAAAACTATAAGAAAAAAAAAGAAGAATATGGGGAGAATATGAACAGAGCTTGTTTTGATTTACATCTGGTCTCTATAGTTCGCTCTCTGAATGTGGTTGGAATTTTTGATCCAAAGTTTATTGGGATTGCCTTCGATCACTGGACCACTGAAAATAAGCAAATGTGTCATGGCTGATAATCAAACAATCTTTTTTATTATACCTCTTTATTTACAAAACATATGTATAGGTATTTTTTCAACACTGACCCTTGCAAAATTTCTGGGTTTTGTTCCAACCCTTCCCCTCCATCCCCACAGCCCCTCCCCTAGATGACAATTAGTCCAATGCATGTTAAATATGTTAAAGTATATGTTAAATCAAATATATGTATACATATTTATACACTTATCTTGCTTCACAATAAAAATCAGACTTAGAAAAAAACTTGAAAAGAAAAACAAAAATGCAAGCAAACAATAACAAAAAGAGTAGAAATACTATGTTGTGGTCCACACTCAATTCCCATAGTTCTCTCTATATATATGTACAACATTGCTGAACAATTGGAGGTGGTTTGAATCATCTCATTGTTGAAGAGACAGAGAGATTGAGTTGATCATTGTATCATCTTCTTTTTGTTGTGTATGAGGATATCCTGGTTGTGCTCATTTCGCTAAGCATCAATTCATGCAAGTACTCCAAGCCCCTCTGAAATCATCCTCCTGGTCATTTCTTACAGAACAATAATATTCCATAACATTCATATACCACAATTAATTCAGCCATTCTCCAATTGATGGTCATACATTCAATTTCCAGTGTCTAGCCACTACAAAAAAGGCTTCCACAAACATTTTTACACATGTGGGTCCCTTTCCCTTCCTTAAGATCTCTTTGGGATATAAGCTCCATAGTAACACTGCTGGATCAGAGTATGTACAGTTTGATAATTTTTTGAGCATAGTTGCAAATTGCTCTCCAGAATGGTTGAATCCATTCACAACTCCACCAACAATGTATCAGTTTCTCAGTTTTTTCACATCTCCTCTAACATTTGTCATTTTTTTCCCTGTCATCTTAGCCAATCTGAGAGGTATATAATGGTATCTCAGAGTTGTCTTAATTTGCATTTCTCTGATCAATGATGATTTGGAGCACCGTTTCATATGATAGAAATAGAAATTCTATTTCTTCATTTGAAAATTGTCTCTGTCAAATAGTGTAAAATAGCCTTTGACCGTTTATCATTTGGAGAATGACTCAATTTCATATAAATTTGAGTCAATCTCTATGTATTTTGGAAATGAGGCCTTATCAGAACCTTTGAATGTAAAAATGTTTTCCCAGTTTATTACTTCCCTTCTAATCTTGTCTACATTCATTTTGTTTATACACAAAACTTTTTTAACTTGATCCAATCAAAATTTTCTATTTTGTGATCAGTCATGATCTCTAGTTCTTCTTTGATCGCAAATTCTTTCCTCCTCCACAGGTGTGAGAGGTAATCTATCCTATGTTCTTCTAATTTATTTATAATCTCAATGTTTACATTTTGACCTTATCTTGGTATATTCAGAGTTAGGTATGGGTCAATGCTTAGTTTCTGCCATACTAGTTTCCAATTTTTCCAGCTGTTTTTGTCAAATAGTGAATGCTTATCCCCAAAGCTGGGGTCTTTGGGTTTGTCAAACACTAGATTGCTATAGTCATTGACTATTTTGTTCTGTGAACCAAATCTATTCCACTGATCAATTAGTTTATTTCTTAGTCGGTACAAAGTGGTTTTGATGACAGCTGAATCATAATATAGTTTTACATCTGGTACAGCTAGGCTACCTTCCTTTGATTTTTTTTTTTTTTAATCATTAGCTTCATTGAAATTCTTTACATTTTGTTCTTCCAGATGAATTTTGTTGTTATTTGTGTAGGTCAGGGTTATATAATAGTTTCTTGGGAGTTTGGTTGGTATAGCATTAAATAAATGGATTAATTTAGGTAGTATTGTCATCTTTATTATATTTGCTCAACCTGTCCAAGAGAACATAGTATTTTTCCAGTTATTTAAATCTGACTTTATTTGTGTGGAAAGTGTTTTGTAGTTTTGCTCATACACTTCTTGACCCTCCCTTGGCAAATAGATTCCCACATATTTTATACTATCGGCAATTATTTTAAATGGAATTTCTCTTTGCATCTCTTACTGTTGGATTTTGTTAGCTACATATAAAAATGCTGATGATTTATGTGGATTTATTTTGTACCTTTGCTAAAGTTGTGGATTTTTCTAACAGCTTTTTACTAGATTCTGTGGGGGTCTCTAAGTATACCATCATATCATTTGCAAAGAGTGATAATTTGGTTTCCTCATTACCTACTCTAATTCCTTTAATCTCTTTATCTATTCTTATTGCCAAAGTTAGCATATGTAGTACCATATTGAATAGTAATGGTGGTAGTGAGCAACATTGTTTCACTCCTGAACTTATTGTGAATGGTTCCAGTTTATCCCCATTATATATGATGTTTATTGATTGTTTTAAATAGATGCTACTATTTTAAGGAAAAGTCAATTTATTCTTATACTCTTGTGTTGTTTTTTTTTAAAGGAATGGGAGTTGGATTTTATCAAATGCTTTTTCTGCATCTATTGAGATGATCATATGTTTTTTGTTAATTTGGTTATTAATATAGTCAATTATGTTAATAGTTTTCCTAATAATGAAAAGAGCTCTGCATTCCTGGTACAAATTCTACTTGTTCATGGTGAATTATTCTGGGGATAATTTTCTTTAATCTCTTTGCTACTATTTCATTTAAGATGTTTGCATCAACATTCATTAGGGAGATTGGTCTACAATTTTCTTTCTCTTTTTTGTCCTACCTTGTTTTGGTATCAGTTCCATGCCTGTGTCATAAAAGGAATTTAAGACTTCTTCATTCCCTATTTTTTTTTCACATATTTCACATAATATTGGAGTTAATTGTTCTTTAAATATTTGGTAGAATTCACATGTAAATCCATCTGCTCCTGGGGATTTTTTTCCCCTTAGGGAGTTGTTTAATGCCTTATTATATTTCTTTTTCTAATAGGACTATTTAATTAAAGTATTTCCTCCTCTTTTATTTTGGGTAACCTATATTTTTGTAGGTATTCATCCATTTCATTTAGTTAATCAAATTTATTGGCAACAAGTTGAGCAAAGTACGTCATAACTACTGCTCTGATTTCCTCTTCATTAGTGGAGAATTGTCCCTTTACATTTTTAAGACTAACACTTTGTTTTTCATCTTTTCTTTTTCTAACAAAACTTACCATTATCTATTTTGTTGGCTTTTTTTTCATAAAAACCAAATTTCAGTTTTATTTATTGTCAATATTTCTTTTTTACTTTCAATTTTATTGCTCTCACATTTATTTTGAGAATTTCAATTTTAGTATTTGATTGGGGGGGTTAATTTTCTCTTTTTCTAGCTTTTTTAGTTGCAAGCAGAATTCATTGATCTTCTCTCTATTTTATGTAAGTAAGCATCTAGAGGTATAAAATTTCTCCTTATTACCACTTTGGCTGCATCCCACTAATTTTGGTATTTTGCCTCATTATTGTCATTCATTGGAAGAAATTATTAATTGTATCTATGATTTGATGTTTCACCCATTCATTCTTTAGGATGATTATTTATTGAAAAATATTCAAATTACTTTTTTGTCTATTTTCCCCTGGCTTTTTATTGAATGTAATTTTTTTTTTATCGCATCTTGATCTGAAAAGAATGCATTTCCTATTTCTTCCTTTCTGCATTTGATTTTGAAGTTTTTATGTCCTAATATATGGTAATTTTTTCTATAGGTTCCACAAACATCTGAGAAAAAGTATACTCCTTTGTGTCTCCATTTAGCTTTCTCCAAAGATCTATCATACCTAACTTTTCTACTATTCTATTTACCTTTTTAAATTCTTTCATATTTATTTTGTGGTTTGATTTATCTAGTTCTGAGAGTGCAATGTTGGGATCTTCCACTATTATAGTTTTGCCGTCTATTTCTTCTTGCAGCTCTCTTCACTTCTCCTTTAGGAATTTAGATGCTATACCACTTAGTGCATGTATGTTTAGTATTGATATTGTTTCATTATCTATGGTATCCTTTAGCAAGATATAGTTTACTTCCTTATCTCTTTTAATTAGATCAATTTATGATTTTGTTTGATCTGAGATCAAGATGGCTACCCCTGCTTTTTTTTTTTTCTTTTTAACTTCGCCTGAAGCATAATAGATTATTTTCAAGCCTTTTGCCTTTATTCTGTATGTTTCACTCTGCTTTAAATGTGTTTCCTGTAAACAACATATTATAGGATTCTGGCTTTTAAGCCAGTCTGATATCTCCCTCCACTTTATGGGAGAGTTCACCTCCCCCACCCACTCACATTTAAGATTAAAACTACTAATTCTGTATTTCCTGCCATCTTAGTATCCCCAGATTATACTTTTCTCTTTCCTTTTCTCCTTACCTCTTCCCCAGGATTTAGCTTATGGGAACTACTTCCCTCATGAATTGCTGAGAAGAAAATATACTCCTTTCTATAGCTATTTAATTTTCTACAAAGATCTATCATACCTAATTTTTCTAATATTCTATATCTCTTTAATTTCTTTCTTATTTGTTTTGTGGTTTGATTTATCTAATTCTGAGAATGCAAAGTTGAAATCTACCGCTATTATAGTTTTGCTGTTTATTTCTTCTTGCAACTCTCTTAACATCTCCTTTAGGAAGTTAGATGTTATTCCACTTGGTGCATATATATTTAGTATTAATATTGCTTTATTGTTGATGGTACCCTTTAGCAAGATATACTTTTCTTCCTTATCTCTTTTAATTAGATCAATTTTTGCTTTTGCTTGATCTGAGATAAGGATGGCTACCCCTGCTTTTTTTTTACTTCACCTGAAGCATAATAGATTCTACTCCAGCCTTTTACCTTTACTTTTTATGTATCTCTCTGCTTTAAATATGTTTCCTGTAAACAACATATTGTAAGGGTTTTGACTTTTGAGTCAGTCTGCTATCTGCCTCCACTTTATGAGAGAGTTCATCCCATTCACATTTACAATTAAAATTACTTATTCTATATTTCCTGCCATCATATTATCCCCAGAATATGCTTTTCTTTTTCTTGCCCCTCCTTTCCCCAGTATTAAACTTATGAATCCCACTTGCATCACACAGCTTTCCCTCTTTAAGATCCCTCCCTCCTTCCTTTGAATCCCTTCCCCTTTCTTCCCTTATTATCCTTTTCCTTTTCCATTTTCCTCTCCTACTTTTTAATGAGATGAGAGAAGATTCATTGTAAAACAAATATGTCAATTATTTTCTCTTTGAGCCTACTCTAATAAGAGTAAGATTCACACAATGTTTCTCCCCCTCTCTAAATTCCCTCAGATATGAGAGGTTTCCTTTTCCTCTTCGTGGGATGTAGTTTCCCTCTTTTTATCTCCCCTTTTCCCTTTTTGTTACACTATCCCCTTTTCCATTTCTACTTCCCTTTTCTATGTTATATAAGTAAAATCAAATTATACATGTGGTCTTTATGTATATTCACTACAGAAATACAGTTCTCAAGAGTTCCTTTTACCTTTTTCTGCTTCTCTTGAGCCCTATGGTTGGAGAGCAAACTTTTTGTTTAGATCTGTTTTGTTTGTTTGTTTGTTTGTTTTTGTTTTTCCCTTAGAAACAAATGGAATTCATCTGTTTCATTAAATATCTATCTTCTTCTATGGAAGAAAATCCTCACTTTAGCTGGGTCATTTATTCTTGGCTGCATTCCAAGTTCTTTTGCCTTTCGGCATATCAGATTCCAGCCCCTTCAATCCTTTAATGTGGAGGCAGCCAGATCTTGAGTGACCCTTATTGTGGCACCTCAGAATTTGAATTGTTTTTTTCCTGGCTGCTTGTAATATTTTTCCTTAGTCTGATAGTGGTGAAACTTGGCCACAATATTCCTTGGAGTTTTTATCTTAGGGTCTTTTTCAGAAGGTGTTTGATGAATTCTTTCAATGGCTATTTTACTTTCCGATTCTATTACATCTGGGGAGATATCTTTGATGATTTCCTGTAAAATAGTATCTAGGCTATTTTCTTTTTCCAATTCACAAATTCTGTTTCCCTGCACTTTCTGGGAGTTCTTTACCTTTTCCATTTCACATTTCAGGAAGTTGTTACTCTCTTTCATAGCTTCTCTTTCCTTTCCCCATTTTTCTTCTACTTCTTTTTTAATATTTTCAGTAGTCTCTTCTAGGAGAGATTTATGTGATGGGGGCCAGGTTACAACTGGAGACTGTTTGGTATTAGTCTCCGTGGGATTGAAAATCTGCTCTCTTTCTGTATAGAAGCTATCTATGATCCTTTTGATTTTTTTACTCATTTTTTAAAAGTGTGTAGGGTCTACCTTCAGAGCAAGGAGGTTACTAGCTTCCTCTACAAACCAGGGATAGGTGCCAATGGGTTGCAAAGAGCTGTGAGGTATGGGAGTGCTCTGGGAAAAGGTTCCCCACTGGAAGTCATTCAGGCCTGAACTGGACGAGCTGTGGAAGTGCCCAGGGAAGAACCCCCATTGAGTGGATTAGTGACTGCCCTGGGGCTAGAGACTGAGCATTGAAAGTGTCACCATCTCAAGCCAAAACCAACTGTGGGGCTATGGGTATTAGCAGTTGCCCTGGGAATAATCCTGCACTGGCACAGTCATGCTGTGGGAGTTCTATTGCCCCAGGCCTATCCCCACACTGTGCAGATTAGTGACTGCCTGCTAGGGCTCCTTACTGCAGATTACCACTGCTCAGCTGTGTTATGATCTGTGCTGAGTCACTTCTGGTTTTGGGTGGGTATAGCCAGATCTTGTTAATTCTAGTGTTTTAAGAGTATCCTATACCTTTGGCTTTAATTTCCCTGCTAGTCTACTTCTTTGTAATCAAGGCAGAGCAGTCAGCCTATGGAAGAGTCATCTCTATAACTTTTCTAGCCACAGAGGTCACCCTTACCTCTTGTCTGCTGTGGATACTAGCCTCTCTTACCTCCCTGCTTGAGCTGGTCTGTTCCAGCCTCTCAGGACAAACCTTTTCTGGTAGTTTTCCAGATTATCTTTGACTGGTAAATTGTTGTACTAATAATCTTCATGGATTTTACCAGTCAAGTGCTATTTTTGAGGCTGAATTTAATAATTGGTCATGAGGACATGAGAGGAGCTTAGAAAGTCATATGTTCCTTCTCTGCCATCTTGGCTCCACCCCCACTTCACCATTTTTTAAAGAAGTTATTTTCTTTTTCCAATTCACAAATTTCATTTTCCTGGGAGTCCTTTCCCTTTTCAAGTTCACAAGTTTTGTTTTCCTGAGAGTTCTTTACCTTTTTCTTTTCACATTTCAGGGAGTTTTTTTTTCTTTTTCTACTTTATCAAATCTTTCTTTTAATGAGTTATATGCCTTTTCCAAATCATCTTGAAGTCTTTTCATTTACTTTCCCCATTTTTCTTCTAGCTCTCTTTAATTTCTTCTAGGACATCATTGTGTGGTAGGGTCCAGGTTTTATCACCTTTTGGGGCTTGTTCAGGAGAAAATCTGCTTTTAGTCCCCTCAGGGTTTGAAATCCGTTCTTTTTCAGTATAGAAGTTGTCTATAGTTAGAGCTTGCTTTCCTTTTTTACTCATTTTTAGAAAAAAAAAAGTTGTGATCTGCTTTTAGGGCAGAAAATTCCAAGTCTCCTTTACAGGGAGCATGAAGCAGCAGCAGAAGCTTTGCTGTGATCATATTGAATCATTCCTAGTGCTGAGTGGGTGTGGCCAGGTCCTGTGAGACATAGGAGTTTTCAGGTTCACTCTTTATTTTTTGCATTTATTTTGGATGTTTTATAACTTCTCTACTGATCTATTGGCTTACAACCAGGGCAGAGTAAATAACACTGTTGTAGAGTTGTTCCCATAAATTCTCCACAGCCAGGAGCCTGTACCACCCCAAGGAGACCAGCCTACCCCCAGTCTACTCAGCCTGCGCTGGCCTCCATGCTCTGCCTCACTGCTTGCACCTGGCCTCCTCCCATGCCTAATTAAAATAGATCTTTTCTGATGATTTTTAAAGTTATCTTCAGCTGACAATTTGATGCACTCTCAATATTTGTGGATTCTGCAAGTCCAGCACTATTTCAGAGGCTGAATTTTATAATTAATGTGGGGATAGTAGGAGAGCTCAGACATACAGACATAAGACATACTGTTCATCTCTCACTAGCAAGCTGAGGAACTCAGGCTACAATCTGAAATGGATGATTTTTTTTTTAATGGCTAATATAGTAATTTGTTTTCCTTTTCAATTCAGGCTGGTTATGAGGGTTTAGCTTTTCTTTTTCCTAATGAGATGAAAGCAGGGAGAGAGTATTGATTTTTTGCTACTTGAAAAAAAAATAATTTCAGAAAAACAAAGAGGGAAAATAAAGCATGATTTTGGAATGAAGAATTTTGGATCAACAGAAATACGCCCCGCAAAATTATGTAATTTTACAAAGAGCAAGGAGATAACATATTCAGAATATAAACTAGTTTCTGGAAAAGAGAAGAAAAATAAAAGGTGAGAACAGGTTTTTAAATTGAAATAGTTTTATACAAGAAACATATGTGGATAATTTTATATTTATGTATTTTACATGTGTGTTTCACAGTGGAAAATATATCTGTTCAAGAATGAAAATAGTGATATCTTTGTTCTAGCTTTTCTTAACCCCCTCAATAGCCTCATAAGTCCTAATATTTTTTTTTAAAGAAGGCTCAGTTTCATATTTTCCGTGAAGACTTTTTTATCTTTCCCATTTCATGTCAATTCGTTTTTGCTCCTAAACTTAATATCTGAAAACTTACCAATGAATTATGTCAGGTTTGTGCTACTTACTAATTCTTGTACATAAGTTTTTTTTTTCTTCGTGTGAAGTTCTTAGAAACCATACTTTAAAATTCTGTTGATGATCAAAATACTGAAGTTCTTAAGAAGAGGGTGAAGGTGGCAAAACCTCTTGAAAAGGGAGCATGCTGGGTGTTAGCAGCTGTTAATCTAACTTAAAAGCTATTCCTAAGTGACTATTTGGAAATAACTTTCACACTAGTAAAGCATTTCAAAAGAAACCCAGAGCAAATTGATCACTAAAGTAGACAAGGGAAGTTCCTATTTAAACATCATTTATTAACCCAATTCTGTATGTGGCTGTTGAAGACAATCTTATTATTACTGCTGTACTTCTTATACGTCTATCTCATGAATTACTAGTGACCTACATGGATATTGCTCCACATATCCCTTTACCAACATAATAATTCAATTAATATACCATCAGCACTTAAAACCGTTTATGTCCAAAATTGAACTTATGTTTGGTTATTTGTTTTTCTTTTTCTCCTTCCCAACTAGATTCTTCTATGTATTTTGCTATTGACACCACCATCTTCCTCACTTTTTTTAAATCTGAAATTTCCATTATATATTTAAGACTTCTCTCACTTCTCATATTCAAATACCAAGTTCTTTTTGAGTATATATCATTTATTCATTTGTTCATTTAGCAAACATGTATTTAATCATTTCCACACATGAGCAAAAAATCTGCAAGGCTCTGGGAAGATGAAGAGCTAAAATAAATGTCATATATGTTAGACTCTGTGCTATCTGATTAATCAAATGCATGATAGTTTTCTTTTTCCCTCTCCAATCTCAGTTTAAAGTCTCCTTGATCTTATTCACAAAGCTTCAATCAGATATATATATTTAGCACTTTCATTAGATGCTCAAATGGGACAAACACCCATCATTTCTCTCTCTTGCACCCTGATACAGAAATCAGCATCCTATTCTATAACACTATTTCCTTTCTGAACTTCAGAAACAGATGGGATTTCAGAAGCTATCTAGTACAACCTATATATGAATAGGAATCTTATTTACAAAATTTTTAACCTATGTGTAAAGCCAGTGAAGGATGACTTATCACCTCTTGTTCTACTTTTAGATCAATCTAATTATAAGGAAGCTGCTTTGTTTTGTTTTTCCCTGCATCAAACTGAAAGCTATGTTTTTTTCAGTTTCCATCTATTGGCAGAGCCAAGATGGCGGAGAAGATACACGCCACTGTGTAAGCTCCTTTCTTCCCTCACAACCAACTAGATTTAATCAGCCTCAGAAATAGCATTGGACTGATAGAATCCACAAGGACTGGAAGCACGACTTACCAGCTGAAGAGAATCTGGAGTTTCAGCAGGAAAGGTCAGCTCCCAGGGGAGGAAGAAGAGAGGCCAGCGCAGAT